>NW_020291480.1:181115-471451 GCF_003184765.1 Aspergillus aculeatinus CBS 121060
CCCTCCCTCACCCACTCTTTTTTTTCGCACCCTCGTACGTTGGTTGTTCAATCGTTGTCTTCGTCTTCGTCTTCCGCCTCCGCCTCCGCCTCCGCCTCCTCCTCCGCCCTTCCGTTCTTTTCCTTCTCCCAATCCTCTTCTTCTCTTCTCTTCCATCCTATCTATCGCCTGCACGGTGATCTTTCCGTCCGCCGTCATGCGATTTTCGTCCGCCATCTCCCCCACCCACCCCCGGCGATGATCCCGTCTCTTGGCTTCGTCAGCTTCTGTCTTGTCGTCCATGAGCAATCCTCCTTCGGGCCATGACCGTCCGCCGCCCTTCCCCCCAAAGCCATCGCCCTCTCCTTCTCCAGAGCCTGCCTCATCAAGTATGTTCAGGCGCCTGGAAAAGAAACTCTATAACTTCTGGCTGCCTGTCATCAGTGCGTGCTGCTCCTTGGAACCTCGATGGTTGCTCTATCACTGACCTCCCTTCTAGACCGTCATCGTCTCCCGCCCTTCCTCCGATCGCGCCAAACCTCGCCCGATGGACCACCGCTCCCGCCAACCACCCCTCTGGGGGCATGGCGGCCCATGGCCTTGCGCCCCATGTTTCTCACCCTGATCACCGCAATAATGTTCGCTTCGTTGATAACATTGGAGGTTCTGCGGCGATACTGTGAACAATATGGAGGACTGGTCTTCTTCTCCGACACCGACAATGTCTCCAACCTGCAGTCATTCGCCTACAACTACCTGCCCATCATCGCCGCCCTGGCCCTGGTCACCCTCTGGACCTTTATTGACTACGATGTACTGCGCTTGGAGCCCTACTTCCAGATCGCTCGACCCGAGGGTGCCCCCGCGTCGGTCCTCTTCATCAACTACAACTTTGGCCAGTCGTTCCTCACACCCCTTACCTCGGCACGGCGCCGCCATTGGATCGTCCTTCTGGTTTCCGTCACCACCGTGCTCATTCGCATGTTTCTCCCCGCCCTGCAGAGTACCCTCCTCGAACTCCGTGAGATCAACATGCTCGACGACGACGACATGAAAACATGGCCGCAGTTGTTGGATCTCGACCACCAGGCGGAGTGGATGTTCTCGCAAGAAAGCAGTCCGAACACAACCCTCGCCTCAGTCTTGACCACCAACACACAACTGCGCGACTCCCGCTCGTCCAACTACGCCGTGGCCCCGGTCGAAATCAGCCTCGAAGATCGGCAGGAGAACACCGTGTGGACCTTAAACGAGACTATCTACTGGGCTCAACTATCCTGTCGCGATGTCATGATAGACAATCACCTGTCCGTGTCCGTGAACGATAACTCGACCTACCCACCGGCCGTCTCGTGGAACGTGACTGATGTCAAACTGCCCGATATCAACGGAAGCGACAACGGCTGCATCTTGGACTTTCACTATAAGAATATTTACTTTGATAACACCGATTACCTGCAGATTCGCTACTGGGAGCCTGTTTGGCCCAACCGGTCACACCATTCTCCGGATATGAGCTCCGCGTTCACTGCCCGTGGTTGCGACAACCCCTACGACTTGTATGGCATCGTTCTCTCGGTCAACGCGACCGAGGCCGGAGCTTACAGCATCAGCGAAATGGGATCCGATTTCACCTCAACAGCCACGATATTTGCCTGCAAGATTGATTACCGCCAAGCGACCGCGCGACTGAGTATGCACGCCAACAGTTCAATCACCAATGTCACCGTCTTTCCTGACACCGAAACCACCTTGTCCGACCAGCTGTTCAATATCAACGCTTTCCAAGGACTGCTAGCGCAACGTGCGCCGTACACGGGGGACATGCTGTTCATCGAGAATAATCAGACCAGCGGCGACACGACCGTGACGGAACTACCCGTGATCAGTCAGAACGTGCGCGACTTGGAGCCGCTGCTGGTGTTGGATGCATCGACCGTGATGACTCCGGATGAGTTCGAGTCGAAAGTGACACGAGGCGTTGTCCAGACGTTTGTGCTCACCTTCGCGCGGCTCTTCAACCCTGACCAGGAACCGACCAGCGTGCCCGCCTTGCGATTCTCAACCCAGGTCACGATATCGGTGGTCACCTTCGCTGCTTGGTGCTCGGAGATATTACTGGCCTGTGGAATTGTGCTCGCCGTCTGCTTGATCTATTTCTACCAGTCCCGCCCGAATATCCTGCAGAGTGATCCGGGCTCCATCGGGGCCATGTGCAGTATGCTGACCGATGTGTTTGGGCCGACCAACATCTTGGCCGATCCTCAGACGGAGTTCCATCAGTTCTCCACGCGCCAATTACGCCAGATTCTCAACACCTGCCGCCTCCAATGGCAGCAGGGCCCGGAAGGCCCCCGCTTAGGAATTGTCTCGGCGGATGGTAGGCTGCCCTGGTTCCAGATAATGACAATACTTTGCTGACTCGGTGCAGGTTCGCCAGTGATCTTGCCTTACCAAACGCGGACGCGCGTCGACCCAATGCCCCACTTTCTGGTCGTACCGATCTTCATCATCGAATTCCTGTTTTTAGCTGCAATCATTACCATCATGGGATTGACGGTTGCGTCCTTGGCGCATGACGGCAGCTTCCAGCATCTGACCCAGTCCGGTTCAAGCTTCCTGCAAGTCGTCCTTTCATTCCTACCGTCGGTGGTTGCCTCCTCGGTCGGTGCACTTTGCAATTCTATTCTGCGCAATATAAGCATTCTGGAACCCTGGGTCCATCTTCAACGTGGCATGGCCACGGCCCAGTCGTCGTTATCATTGAATTACGGATCCCAGAACCCTTGGGCCGTATTTCTCAAAGCCATCCAGGATCGCCACGTTCTTCTGGGATTGGTGTCCTTCACTTGTATTGCTAATGTGGTGTTGACCGTGGTCGCAGGTGGTCTTTTCAATCAAGAACTCACCACCTCGTTTCTTCCCTCCAAATCGTTGTATGCCAACTATAGCCAGTCGCACTTTCGACAAACCGACTTCTCAGCCGACTTCACCGAGTTCGACCTGATCCAGACTAGTGTGTCTAGCGGGGTCCCGTTGTTGTCGTGGATGGCGGCCAACTACACTTTCCTTCCGATCAGGAACACCGATCCAGATCCCGACGTGATGTATGGCGCTACCACGCTTGGAATCGGCGCCGAACTCGATTGCGTCTCTCTCGACGTCAAAAAGAGCATGCACCAGACTGACCGCACCCAGTATTGGATGTATCATCCCTTCAACAATGCGAGTCGAGAGTGCACGGTGAACATGACTGGCTTGACGCGACCCCACGAAGCCATTGCGCTCTCGATTCACTTTCTCTCACCCTCGGCTTCTTCCGACCGGGACGAGTGTCAGGAGTCGACCTTCATCGTGGTCGGCCGGTGGAACTATACCGCTGCGTCAGCCTATACCAACGAAAATACCATCGCTCTTCACTGCGAGCCGAGGGTGCAGATGCAAAATTTCAGCGTTACATTTGATCAACGCGGCCAAATATCCGATGTCGACCCGCTTGACGGGACGTCCATCACCTCTGGTGCCATGTATGAGAATGCTACCGCGGCCATGGGGCAGTTCAACAAGATCTTTGCCGCTATCCCGCAGAGCTTTGTTGGGGAAGAACCGGGGCACAACGGGTCTTATGTGTCCTCGTACGATTGGGCCGGGTTTCTGGTGGCCCGGCTGTACAAACAGAGCCAGACGCATGTTCTACCGCTGCAGGTTGAGGCCCTGATGGAGCATTCCAAGGAGGTATATCAGTGGGTATACACCACTTACTTTTCGGTGTGGCGGAACATGTATCTTCTGCCATTGAAAGAGGCCCGTCCCGCCGCCAACGGGACGGTGATCTCGAACACGTGGGCTATGGTCCCGTCCGTGCCGTCGCTAGCTATTGCCCTCATCATCATCGCATTGGATACAGTGGTGGTGCTGGTGGTCTTTGGGAAACGACGGGGACGGTTCCGGGGCCCACGCATGCCCCGGTCGATTGGGGCGATCATCCCGTGGATCGCCAATAGTCGCATGTTGGGCGACTTCACCAACACCTACGCGATGCCCAACTCGCAGCGGCGGGAGCATACCACGCGGCTGAACAAACGGTATGCATTCCGGACGTTCCTGCAGGACGACGGGCGGTTGCGGTATGCGGTGGACGAGGAACCGCTGGTGGTTGAAGATAAACCTCCTCCGGAAGGGGGCGAACGTACAGGGGAGGAGGCGAAAGGGGCTGAGGTGATCGAGCTGCAGCCGATGGGCGAGCCGGAGACGCCTCCTGCTCGGCAGGAATCATGAATTTATGCGAGATGTAATGAACAATTAATGATGTAACAGTATTAGCATTGGATCGGGTGGGATGTTTAGCATGGGCTGGTTGATATGGGCTGGGTGGCATCATGATTTGATTGGGTTTGGAGTCACATAGATTGGAGTCCGCAATTTTGTACATAGATCTGGTTGTATACGTTGCATAGGGATAATGGTTATGATGAATTTTTGATCAGTGAGTGGATGAGGGATGAGGACATTCACCGCCTTCTATATATTGTAGTGAATGGAAGGAGTAGAGAGGCTATTCACTTCAATCACAGTGAAGATCACGCTCCTCTTGCCTTTCCTGTTGATCAACCATAGAGTTCTCATCCACTCCACCTCCTTCCTCACCTATACTTCTTACCTTCCAGACAACATCCCATCCAGACTGTTCTTTCAACGCGACCGTGACGAGCCTGATTCTTACACTGCGAATCATCACAGGCAGACGTTGATGACATCCTCCGACTTGATGTGATCTTGCTGGCTCTGACGGTCCGCAAAAAGCTATTTTCTCAGACATGGTCCCTGCAAACCAGAGTTCGGTCTTGAACTAGAATGCCACGTTATTCAGAACTCCAACTCCAAGCTCCTCGCTTGAGATTCGCAGTCTTCGGGATAGCAAGGAGAGCTACGAGGGGGAGAATTACCCTGTGAGAAGGCAAGCGAGGAGGATATCTAAATCTGTGAAATCGTGCTGGTTAACAATCAGAAAAGAGCGACTGTCTCACTGCCACGGCCCGAATGATCGGTTGTAGTCCTGAGGCAATATGTCACGGTCATCAGAGCCCCAAGAACAGAGTCCTGTGGACCTGCACATCTGCAGTCCCCGCGATAGGATGGAGAGCTACGAGGGGGGGGAGCTACCATAATCTGCTGTATGTACATTCCTTCGTTCATCGACCAAGGTGGAAGGGGCCCTTGTAATAACCTTGAGCTGAGAATTTCCTCCGGTCAGCAAGAAAGGCTGCTCTCGGTGGTCCCCGAGTCGTTCTTTGGCGCCAGCGGTGTTCTGGGTGCGTACACATTTCTCTTTCTTCCTTCCCCGTCTTTTGTCTGTTACCCAATACCATGTTGACATCTCGCTTATTCACTCTTTACTAACAGACTGAAGAGGGTATTTTGACCCCCGAGTAAATTCCTACCGAGGGGACAAATGCTTCGACCTGGCAGATGGCCCTGATACCCCAGGCACGACTAGATCCGGTGCTCACGTTTCAGGCCAACCATATCTGACTGAAGGCGTCGTCGTCGGACATGGTCGTCGTCGGCCCCCGCCAGTGTCGGATCCCTCCGACGGACTCGGTCACTTGCCATCCCCAACCTCTCCGAATAAATCGCCACGAGGCGTGGCTTTGACTCGGCTATCTTACGTGAGTGCAGCCTTTGACCGACAGCAAATGAGTCAGATAAGTGAGAGTCATTTGTGAGCAATAGCTCGGCCGACGAGCGATACGGGTGAATTCACGAGTTGCCTTGTTGGTCGTCCGCCGGTGCCCGTGGCAATGGCCAGCCCTGCCGATTGGCTCGAGTGGCATGGGGCCGCATGCAGCGAGGGTGCAGATTATCGAGGGTCTATCGATGCAGGCTGGCATCATGCTGGGTGATCTGTCACATCGCCGGGGTGTGATTGGAAGAAGGGGCAAGAACACCCGTTTCTGCCAGATGGCATTTGCCTCAGCATTCGAGGAGACGCACCACGGAAGGCGAAGCAAAGCGAAAACGAGTCAGTCACTGTGAACTGCGCTGGAGGCTGAGTGTTGTCAGTGGTTGGCCTTAACCAGGGTGCGAGCCAATGGTCAGCCCTGCCACGGGGTCAGATGCATCATAAGGCTGCCACTGCATGGATGGGGGCGGCCGGATCGACGGCCAGCGAAGTTTGTGCGCTCAACCACCGTTGCTGCACCCTTACCGGGCGGCGGAATGGATTGGTCAATTTTGGGCTGATGGCTTGGCCAAATCCCTGTTCTCCATTTGTGGATGGGTGGATGGGTGGGATACAGGCTCTGCCCCTCAGCCACGATGCAGGGCTATTGGCAGGTTGCCCGATTCAGCTGGGGTGGGCGACAGCCTGGAGGCATTTCGGCAAGATATAAGGACCTCACCACGCAGGTCTGGGTCGGAGTTCGTCCAATTCAACCCCACCCCAGATCGAACCATGACTTACGATCCATGCGACTGCGACCGGCCGCCGGTGCACAACAAGCCCACCCAAGAACTGGTGCTCTGTTTCGACGGCACAGGGAATACGTTTCGGGTTGACGGTGGCGAGAGCAATATCCTCAAGATCTTTCGGATGCTGGACCGCAGCAAAGAGAATCGATGTAAGCCTTGCCTCTTCAGTAATCAACTTTCAAAACATACTAAACATCCCTCTCCCCAGACTGCTACTACCAACGTATATCCCCCCCATTTGTGAATCTTCCACACATACTAACTCTCCCAAGCCGGCATCGGCACCGACATAACCCCAGGAACATTCGCCAACGTCGCCTTCCGGCCCTTCAGCAACCTGCCCGCCAGCAAAGTCATCGACCAAGCCCTAGCAACCTCCTTCGACCAACACGTCATCGGCGGCTACCGCTTTTTAGCGAGGCGCTGGCGCCCGGGGAGCCACATCTACCTCTTCGGCTTCTCACGGGGCGCGTACACGGCACGCTTCCTCAACGAGATGCTCGACTTCGTGGGCCTCATCTCCGCCGACAACGAAGAACTCATCCCGTTCGTATGGCAAGCCTTCCTGTCGTGGAAATACGCGCACGGGGAGCAGGAAGCGCGCCAAGCCGACAACTTCCTCCGGCTGTGCCGGGACACGATGTGCCGGTCCGTCGGACTCGTCCACTTTCTGGGACTGTTCGACACCGTCAACAGCGTCGCCGAGTTCAACAAGGACGTGCTGAAAGATATGGAGACGATGCCCCGCCCGCGCTACATGCGGCACGCGGTGAGCATCGACGAGAAGCGCATCAAGTTCCAGCCCGTGCTGTTCGAGCGGCTGCGCGGCGCGCACGCGAAGAAAGGGCGGGTGAGTACGTGGGCGGAGCGGGCGGAGCAGCAGTTCTGGGGGGTGCCGCTGAGCCCCGTGCTGGATACGGATTTCGAGGAGGTATATTTCGCGGGCGATCATAGTGATGTTGGCGGCGGGCATCCTCCAAGTTATGCAGGGGAAGGGGCGAGGAGCTGGCCCGTCAGTCAGATTCCGTTGATGTGGATGGTGCAGGAGGCGACGCATGTGGGGTTGACGTTTGATCCGGTGCAGTTGCAGGAGTTGGGGTGTCATTTGGTTCCAGTTTCTTCGGCGGGTTCTTCTTCGGAGGATGGGGATGATGATGGTAGGGAGGGGAGGTTGATCGAGGTAGAGGACGTGGCAAAGCAGCAACAGCAACAGCAACAGCAACCGCTCATGGAGTTCGACCCCGCGATCGTGCACATGGCCGAACGCGCCCCGCTGCACGATTCCCTCGAGTACGACTCCGGGAAAGGCGTCGAGACGCTCTTCTGGCGGTTGCTCGAGTGCCTGCCCATGAAACGCCCCAAGGTGAACCGCGACGGCTCCGTGAAGGAGACCCGGTGGCACGTCGGGGGCCTGCGGCGGCCGCTGCCGGACGGGGCGCGCATCCACGCCAGTGTGATCCACCGGCTGCAGCAGGACCCGGAGTATCGGCCGTATAACCTGGGGTTGGGGCACAAGCGGGTGCCGACGACGACGTCGCTGGACCGCCATCAGCACCAGATCGAGAGGAGGGATATCGGGCAGTGGCGACGGATGCAGCATGGGGGACTGTGTGATTACTACGTGCAGGTGCAGGGGCCTTTGCCGGGGGGGAGTGCGGGGGGGTCGCGGTGTGCGTCGCGCAAGAGTACTGCTTAGGGGTACTGCTTAGGGTACGGGGTCAAGTGTATGCTAGTCGGGTGTGTGTAGACAATGCTTTCCTTCCTACCTTCCTTCTTCCCGGTTCACATAACCCAAAGTAACAAGGAAGTGACTTAGACTCGACGAGAAATCATATTCATTAATACATATAGTCCATAGTCCAGATTACATCTACCCCCCACCCCCCTCTAACACCGTCATCATCCCCCCCCAACCTTAACCACACCAGCCTAGAAAAGCTTATACCCACCCGGCATCAACGTCTGGAACACCCCCTCGGGATCATAAGCACTGGCAATCTCCTGCAACTTCTCCAAATTCTCCGCGCCATACCCGGAGTAAATCTCCTGGAACCACGCCGCATCACCCATGTAGTTGAAGGGGTCATACAGCCCCGCGGCATCGGTGGCATTGTTGATGAGCTCGGTCGTCTCGACGACCCAGTCGCCCACGATAGCGTCGTACTCGCTGCCAATCCACTCGACCACCTCGGCATAACACAGGTAGTTCTGGGTGGCGTCGAGGCCCAGCGCGTTGCCGCCGCGGGCGGTGGAGGCGTCGATCCAGTTGGCACCGATGGGCTGCCAGTCCAGCTCGATGATGGAGATGTTGGCCGCCGGGATCTGGGCGTACAGCTTGGGCAGCTGCGCCGCGAAGGTAGCGTTGATGATCTGCACGCCCTGCAGGAGGGAGTCGTAGGTGGTTGCTTTGATGGTGCCGGCGACGAAGATGTCGCTTTTTACTTGTTAGTTTTTTGTAAGAGGTTTAGGGTTTGCGGATAGGATGAAGGGGCGCGGGCTGGGCTGGGCTGGGCTGGGCTGGGATGAGACATACTTAATGTGCGGGGTGACCACCGCACCCATCTCGACGGCCATCTCGGCCACCGTCTTGAAGCCCATCGTGTTCGACACGGCCGGGATATCGGTGAACACCTTGAGCGCGTCCGGGTAGCTGACGTCGGGGCTGTCGTAGAAGAGGATCACCGAGCCGACCGCCGAGCCCTCGGAGGGGACCACGGCGGGCACGACGTGGGTCTTGGGGTCGGTGTTGTTGGCGGCGAACGCAGCCGTTGCCTGTGTTTCCTTCTCATCAGTCCTCTCTCTACTCTAGTCGTTCTCATGATCCACCGGGGTAGGGAGGGAGAAAACGCACGGCCAAGAAATCCGGGATGTACTCCTCCGCGACCGTCCAGGTGCCCGCCCACACCTGGGTGGAGGCGATGGTCTCGATGTCGAAGCGGGTCACGATGCCGAAGTTGCTGCTGCCACCCTTCAGGGCCCAGAAGAGATCCGCGTGCGCGGTGGCGTTGGCCTCGACGATGGTGCCGTTGGCCAGCACGACCTCGTAGTTGACCACCGAGTCGCACGAGAACCCGACCTGGTTGCCGTAGTAGTTCACGCCGCCGGCCAGCAGCAGCCCCGGCACGCCGACGGGGCCTAGTCGGCCGCCCGGCGCGGTGAGGTTGTAGGGTTCCAGGTAGTCGTAGATCTCTTGCCAGCTATTCGGACATGTCAGTACTTTCTCGAACGAGAGTTACGGTAAGCGAGGCAAGGCAGGGCCACGAACCGGAAGCCAGGACCCATGTGCAGCAGCGACTGATCGGCGTTCAACTCCAGGGTGGTCAGGTTGGACATGACGATCAGCACGCCGTCGTCGATGTTGTTGGATCCCTGCCGATCATTCGTTCCACGTTAGCAATCAATCACGCCATCTTTGGTACCTCTGGAAAAAGGTGCAGAAGAAGGCACTGCAGCATACCCGGATGCCCATGTGGCCGCCACCGCGCACGGCGAACTCGGCCTGCGCCGCCACCAGCTTCTCAATGCCGCGCGCCAGCTGCGCGCTCGACTGCGGCCGGAACACGCACCCGGGCGCCATGATCTCGGTGTTGGACCAGAAGTTCTGCGCCTCGTACTCGTACACCGTCGTGCTGGGCAGGTAGACCTCGTCCAGGGCGCCGTTCAGCACGTTGCAGCCCTTGGTGAGGTTGCTGGCGCCGGCGAGGCCGGCGAGCGGGAGGACGCGGGTGAATTTCATGGTGCAATTCTTCTTGAAAGGACAAGAATGAGAAAAGCGAAACAAAGGAGATGAGAATTAGATCCTGAGAGACCAAAGAAAAATCGGGGACAAGGTGAGGCTTTTAAAGCCTACGGGCTACGGGCTACGGGCTACAGCCTAGCTGGCGTTGGGGGGGAACGAACGATAACCTCCGAACTCAATTGCAACTTGCAAGCCAAGTGATCAGGCCAGACTCATCGCAGTAAGGTCGATGCAGGCCACTCCGCGGAACAACCAGAAGAAAAGTGGAGGAGCTGCGTTTGCATGAATCAGGTGTGCCTGATCGGAGTGGGGAGGCCAGAAGACGAAGGAACACAACACCGAATGCGTGCAGAAAAAAAAAAACGGGCTCACCGCGCAGAAGCAAGGCGGAAGGACAGAAGAATGGTTCTAGTCTGGTTTGCTAGGCTACACCCGGCTTAGCGGTCTTGCTAGATCACTGGACAACAAACGGGCGTGGATGGAAAGGGATTAGAGGCGCTGCAATAGTCTCGAAAGTGGGGAACTTATCGCCCTGGTTGGGGGGGGAGAAGCAGGCAATAGCCGAGGGGGGGGCACTAACTTACCACCCACGTGGAAGAAGGATTGCGCCAATAGACTCCTTCTCATACACCGCCGCCATCTTATACAGGTGTACCGTGTACGGCACTGTGCATAGTGCTTCTGCACGGTTCGGAACCCATTTCCTTGCCGGAGGATGCCGTGCGTGCAGAACGAGGTGAGCCGTTGGGAGGGTCGGGATGGTTGGTGGGTGTCCGTCTTCCGGATCAAGTACCGCATCTGGATAGCCCTAATCCCCTACGAAAATTTCCCCCTGTCTCGTCTAGACAGCTGTCATTTGAATTAGAGATTAAGCAGGTTCCAACCTGCGATACAATGCGGTCCCCTATCCCCTCTTAACGCCGTGATTACCAAGCAAGAGCAAGCACCGACCTGATCCACTTGCTGACACCGACACTGACAGCACATGGCATGGCGCCATGACAGCTCCACCAGCCCAGAGACGAACGAAACAAAAAAAATTGGACAAAAATGCAGACGAAAGAATCACAGCGCAAGAAGCTGTGGAAGACAAAAATAGGACAAGAAAATAATCCATCAATTATGCATCAATATACCGTGTCATCAGCTATCGCAGGTCCGTATTACTATCCACATTAAACTCCACCGTCCGGATAATCCCCTCCGTGCTGCCCTTGCTGCGGTGCAACGCGGCCCCCGGGGTCGTCGTCCCCGGCAGGATATGCTCCTCGCTGTCGTCGTTGGTGCCCCCGTGCAATCGCGTGGAGTAGTGGTTGCTGGCGGGCGCGAACTCGGGCGCATCGCGGGGGATGGAGCCCAGCGGGTGGCCGTATTTGCGCGAGGCCGACTCGTGGTAGCCGCCGCTGTGCGTCGAGAGACCCAGCAGGCGGGGGAAGTAGCGGCGCACGAAGGGGCGCATCGCGGTCGTGCACCCGCCGATGATCCCCAGGTTGAGCTCGATGGTGCACCACATGAGTGCGTTGGTCGTGGTCCCTGTGCTTTGTCTTAGTCTCCAGTCTTATGGTGGGATGAGGAGGAGCGAGAGGCGGGAGCGTACAAGTGAGGTCGGTGCTTTCGAGCAGGGTGTATAAACTGGCGAGACGGATGCAGCTGATGACTCCGACGCTATCCTCCTTGTTAGCATCATCGATGCCCTCAAACGAAACAAACAAAAAGGACTGGAACACTCACATGCACCCCATAGCCAGCATAGCACCAACCGCGAATTTCTGTCGGAACGGCATCTGCAATCTCCGCAACCACGGACTACCACCCCGTCAGCACTGCATCACACCCTTCAATCCCGAGGAGGAAAGACGCACATCGGCACCAACGTCGTCATGAAATCCGTGAAAATGCCCAACCCCGCATTCGCAAAGTAAAACACCGGTCGGTTCATGCACGTCGCGTTCGTGATCGAATAGTCCCACGCGGCGGCCACGGGGCTGCAGCTGAAGATGTTGGCCAGCACGCTGGCCACGTTGTAGCCCACCGCGATGAAAATGACGGTCCAGACGGCGTAGTGGAAGGTCTTGCTGGGGAAGATGCGCAGGTAGAAGATCAGGACGGAGACTTTGGTGAAGCCGGTCCCGGCGCAGTAGATGATGGCCGCGACGACGTTGAGCTATCGCCGTTAGTCAGATTTGCGCGTGTGGTTGGAGGTGGAGGAGCCGGGGGGGATTTACCCTCAGGAACCACGGGGTGAGAGAGCTGTACGGGACGTCCCACATGTGTTTACCCAGACCCCAGTTGAGCACTGTCCATTAGCTTGGTGGCTGAGGTTGGAGCAGGGTATGGATGGCTTACTGTCGAGGGTGACGCCGGTGAGGATGCAGGAGAGGACCTGTTGGTCAGTTGCGATGCACGTGAGGAATATCATTGAGGAGGCGGCTTACAACGGAGATAATCATGAGGTCTGGAGTATCGTTAGTATACTAGGCTCGATACTCCGGAGCGAAGGACACCTACAATCATCATATGACACACTGCGTACCAGGTAGATGCGCGTCCACATGCGCACGACCAGCGCAATCACCGCCAGAGGCAGGAAGACACAGTTGACCACAAGGAACTTGAGGCCGCACGACGGGGGGTCGACGAAGTTGGAGACCATCCCGGCGGGCGGCGCCATGGCCGGCGTGATGGAGGAGCTGTTGGTCATGGTGTGCTCAACTCGGCATGATCTGGGCTTGACCTCTGTCGATGGGTGAGAACAAACACCCTAGTATTAGAAAGAAAGAAAGAAAGAAAGGGAAAAGAGTGACAGATGAGAATAGATCTGGGGAAGGAAAAAAGAGAAGGGGAAAAAAGAAGCACAGACTGTAGCCCGGTGATATAGGTGACAGACAGGCCAACGCCAGGACTGCAGCGGAGACAGTGAACCAGCAGATAAGGGAACAGTGACCACTGCACCAGCCAAGCTACACTTCGGTGCACTCTGTCATGTACACTCACCCGCTGCTACAATGAACCAAACTCTTTCTTTCGAAAGGACTGCTCTTTCCTCATACTAGAGGAGGAAACGACGCGCTACGCTACGTAAAAAGCCCTGGTCTGTCCTGCACCAAGAAAAGTGGCGAACTCAATTTTGCCCGCTAATGGAGGGACTTGTTGGACTACTGAGACTATGTGCTGCAGCGCACGTTTTGGCGCTGGGCGACCGTGTATCCGGAGCAGGGACAAGACGAGACTAGTTGGTTCTAGTGCTGCTCATGAGACCCAGCTGGCTGGCTGGCTGGCGGGTTTTGTTTTGGTTTCCCAGACAAGAATCCAATTTTCAGACTTTCGGGGATTCGTCCCCGGTGAGTGAGTGAGTCAATCGAAGGGGGATGTTGTGTCCTATTGCTCATGATCGCATCCCATTCCCCTCTTAAAACAGGAGATGGTGACGATCACAGCTTGTTTCCCCTCGCTCTTCTTTTTCTGGGGCATCGACGGATGTCACGGTACAGATCTGAGAGGCGGGTGGAGGGGGGAAGGTGTCCAATGTCCACAATGGTAGAAAGAGAGAAGAAAAAAATCCAAAACAAAAACAAAGCAGCAAGTCAGAAGTCCGGCAAGGCCCGAAAATCTGGAACCGAGGCTGCCCGTCACGCAGAGAAGCGGAAACGAATCCATGGGTGGCACTCGCCGGCTCCACCCTGGCAGAGTGCATTGTTTTTTCTCTCCTGTCAGCTCGGTCTGGAAGCTGACCTGGGTTCAGCTTCCAGGTGGCCTAAACGAGTGTACGTGATATTTTACTTTTGGCACGTATGGGTTTTTCCTACAGTCTTGTCTGAAGTCACGTAGAGCGTATGCTTGGGGGCTACTGGTAAAATGGTGCAGACCCGACGGGGGGTCCAAGCGGAGCTAGAAGGGAGGAAGGAAGGAAGGAAAGGTCAAGTCGAAAGCCGAGCAACCGAAAGGATTGACAGAGTTCAGGTAGAGGATGATAGTTCGGGTCAGGAGGAAAAGTTCTATGCGGGTTAAGCTTTGTCACGGCTTGCAGGAACAAGGGACAATGGCCTCTCTCCCCTGAAGGAATTCACGGACTCGAGGAGATGCCTGATTGAGTGCTGACATGCAATCTAAATCTAATAAGGTCGGCTAATAGATTGGAACTACCGTGGTTGTCGAGAAATTGCACCGGCTGCCTTTGGTGCCTTTGAGGGAGGGCCTGATGACGCAGGTTGTGGTTGTGCTTGGGTTGTCGTGGTCAATTGAGGAAAAAAATCGGCAGGACTAAGAAGACCAAGAAGAGTAGCGAAGCCGCTAACGACCCACTCAACTTAGGGGTAGCCTCGGTTCTGGCCCTAACTTGCCCACACCAGCACCGCAACAGCCAAGAAACAGCAGAAAATCAACCCGTCGTGCCATGTGGTGAGAGGTTCCAGCACGATCATTCAACTAATGATGGACAGGATCCATGCAGCTTGCAAGCCTTCAGTTGATGGATAGCCTCACCAGATAACTTGCACATATGTACTCAGTTTGTAAGTGAATGTCGACACTACGTTCTGTTGCCTTTAAGAGCATCAAATAATATACGTAAGCAACCACACCGACCCAAGGTTCATTCTGCGTCCGGAAACCTTATCCCTCGCCGGAGCTCCATTGTGTCAATCCACAAATACGATGTCCGACTCACCAAGGAAAACCCCCGCCACCCCGAGATTCACCCATGGACGAGAATCTGTCATGCTCACGTCGGCCAGCTCTCCATCGCTGCCCTTAGCCATGCGAGTCTGGTACCTGCCCTTCCGCTCGGACCACTCCGAGGACCCAGTGGACATAAAAACGGAGATTGCAGGCGAGAGGAAAAAAAAAAAAAAAAGGCCCAGTTGGGAGCGCAGCCTCGGAAATCCGGCCCGGAAAACTCTCTTAGCGAGCTGAACCGTCAACTACCCTGGGAGTGTGAGACAGGAATGGATGGGCAACCATTGGACAAGGTCGATTCCTACTGGTTCGCAATGCGCAGCGGGATTCAGAAAGAATTGGAACAGCAACTGGACAGAGGTCAAGTAAACTCCTGACCAGATTCTACCGCTCAGGTACGTAACTACAGTGCTAAGGGCATAGATGCCAGACAAGAACAGCACCACCACCACCATCAACTGTAGAACCCCATCAAAACACCACACCACAACCACAATCATATAAACACTCCACCCGACCAAATTGAAAACTCGTAAACCCACCGACCAACACCTCAACCTCAACCCCCCCGATTAGGTCCATACCGCCCCGTCCACGCGCGCAACCTCTGCCCCCCGAAAAACAAGGGCACCGCCAAGAGCAAACTAGCGGCCTGGATCGCCGTCATCTCGCCGAACACGACCGCCACGCCCTGGCGCGCGATCCAGTCGCTCGCGTACAGCGAAAGCAGCATGCCGATCGTGTTGCGGATGACGAAGATGATCACCAAGGCTTCGCCGGCGATCTGCATTCCACCCCTCGTATCAGTTCTAGTTTTGATTGGAATCGGCGAGGGAATACGAGGGAAATAGATTAAGGGGCTTGATTGGAGGGGTGATTTTTTATCCGAATGAGAGAGGAGAGGGGGGTGCTGGGCGAGAGGGGAATCGGACGATCGGGAAGGGGTTTATATCCCGGATGCTCCCTCGGCATACTACCAAGGAGCATATTGCAACAGATTGCGGATTTTCGACGGCCGGAGGAGGAGGAGGAGGAGGAAGGAGAAGAAAAAGAAGACGAAGCAACTCACCCGCTGATAACAATCCAACGCATATGTCACCGCGACATTCGAGATGGCCGCCACCCCGAACGCCTGCATCGCGTATCCCACCGCCACGCCCATCCAGTGCGTCTGGTGCGCGATGCACAGTCCGAATATCAGAATGCCCCCCGGTCCGATCACCCCGGGCACCACCAAGGCCGGAAGACGGTACTCTGGTTGTCGGTCGCCGCCGCGACGTTGGGTGTACCGCGTTGAGATCTGGTCGATGAGACGGCCGCCGACGTAGAAGGCGAGGAGGGACCCGATGAACCCGGCCAGCGAGAGGAGGCCGATGTCGCCGGCGGGCCAGTTGTAGGGGGCGGAGGTGAAGGTGCGAGAGGCGGTGAGTTGCACGACGATGTTCCTGTTTTACGCACGACCAGTTAGTCAGCTTGGGGATGTGTTGTGGGAGAAGGGACGAGGGTTCGGGGGACTAACCATCCGACTGAGACACCAATGGTAAAGGCACACCAGAGGAGCTGGGGATAGGCTGCGGCGGATAAGATGGCTTTGACCGTGCGCAGGAACGAGGCATCGGGGTTGTAGCCCTGCTTCAACGAGAGCATGCTCCAGACTGAGGGGGTCTTGTCTTGGGAAGCCTCATGTCGAGCAGGCACATAGGTAGTCTCGCGGATGGTGAAAATACCCACCGCCCAAACCACACCGGAAGCAATGGCCAGGAACCAACACATCCAGCGCCAGCCCGCGTCCTGCACGATGTAGGCGTTGATCAACGGCCCCACGAACAACCCCGACGTCAGCGCCAGATGGAAGATCATCAACCAATGACCTCGACCCTCCGGACGAACCATATCGCCCACCACCGCGGGGACAGTCGCGTCGGCGGCGGCGGCAGCGAGCCCGGACATGATCCGAGCGCCCAGCAACTCCGAGTATCCCGTGGCGTTCGCGGACCAGACGTTCATCATCGAGAGGCCGAGCAGGGCGGCCAGGTAGACGGGCCGTTTGCCAAAGACCCGCATGAGAGGGACCCATGCGAGGTTGCCCAGGCCGAAGAAGAAGACATTCAGCGAGACGAGGTGGCCTGCGTCCGTGGAGGAGACGTGGAACTCGGCGATGATGGCTTTGGTGGCGACGGTGAAGTTGCTGCTGTTAACGTTGGCCAGGAAGGTGAAGCAACAGATGGTCATGTATGTCGTGATTTTCGTCAGCAGAGGCCAGTTCTGTGGAGTGAAGGTGAGTTTGATAATTCTGTGTTGGTTAGATGTAGAGTTGCCTACCTTGGGATCGTGCGGATCCGAGGCCGGTTCGGTAGTTTTGGCATCGTAGCCATCTTCCAGCCCCTGTTCATCGGCGTAGTCGATGTGGTTGGATGTGCCCTTGTCCTCGTCCATGGTGAGATGTAGCGGAGTAGAGTGGAGAAAGGGAGAGAAGCATGGGGGGCGAGATATGTGCGGGTGCGGGTCATCCGCAGTATATAAGAGAGCTGTTAAGCAAAATGCCAAGACGTCGGATATTCCGATGGACCACCAGGCCAACGAAGAAGGCCGATCGGCAGTTGACCCCGCACGGTTAGGATGACTCTGGGGAAAAGCCGGGGAACCCAGAAGGCTTGTTGCACGCGGTCGCGTTTGTAATCCTTGCCTCGGACTCTCCGGGTGGATGGTCGACTAAGAGGATTGGGGATTGGTTCGTCAGTCTGCACTGTTGTACAATCATCAATCATTAAAATGATGATACTGTACGCTAAAGAGGTTCAGTCTGGCTTACCCGTCCACTGTTCAATACACGACGCGCTGTCTTCGCACAAGTCGCATAGGCTACCACAGATATATGTTCAAGGCACTTGAGAATTGTTTTTTGCCTGCAAAATGCAGAAGAGACTACTCCAATAACTCGGAAAAGAGCAAGTGCCCCGAAGAGTGTGTTCACATTCATGTATAAAAGGAGTGTGTGCAAGAAAGTATAACCCCAGCAGCAGCGACCATGAGACAGCACCAGGCTATCCCATCCCCACTACATCATAGAAACCCATATCCAAGCTCAAAGCATAACCATTTCCAGATCCATAAAAACCAATCCATGACCATAACGCATCCTCATGCTTCTACCTCAACTTCCACCCTAACCTACGAAAGCCCGACGGCACTGACCAGGAACTGCGCGGCCGTCTGGGCATCGCTTCCATAAGACAAGTGAGCCATGACATTGACGCCGTTCTCACAGACGGGGTCGCCGACGGCGCAGAACTCCTTGACCTTGCTGGAGTCGAGCTTGCCGACCGAGGTCATCTTGAGCGGGTCACCGAACAGGACGGCGGCCTGGATCTGGCCCGCGCTCAACGAGCTGGCGGCGTTGTGCACCACCATCGAGCCCTGCGAGTAGCCGCCCAGCACGACCTTGGTGTTGGGGCACTGGCTCAGCGCCTGCTTGACCAGGCTGGCCATCTTGGGGCCGCCGGAGGCGCCCATGTTCATGTTGCCCTGTTTGGGACATGATTAGCTTGACGTAATCCGAGAAAATTGAAGAGACAGAGGACGACTTACGGCCCAGTCGGCGGGGTAGTCCACACCCTGCACCGTCACCTTGTTGCCGGTCAGCGACTGCAGGGCCGAGGCGACCTCGGGGCCGACCACGCTGCCCATGTTGCCCATCTCCGTGGTTCCACGCGCGAAGATGAAGGTCAGCTCCTTGCAGCCGGTGTTGGAGGTGACTCCATTCTGAGTGCTGGAGCCTAAAGGAAATGAGTATTGTGTATGATGAGGGGGGCACAAAAGTGGGACAGAAGCTTACCACCCATGACGCTGCTGATCATACCGCTGAGTCCATCGCTGCTGCCAGAGGAGCTGGTGGTGGCGCTGCTACTGGGGAACAGAGAGCTCAGCGCACTCAGGCCACTGCTGCTGTCGGTGCTGGTAGTGGTGGTGCCAGTGGTGCTCCCACTAGCGCTGCCACTGGTGTCGGAAGAGCCGGTGGTGCTGCCGGTCGCCGAGCCACTGGTTGGGAACAGCGAGGCCAGAGCACTCAGACCACTAGATCCAGAGGAGGTGCTGGAGCCAGAGCTGGACCCGGACAGCAAAGAAGAGAGGTCGAATTGACGCCCGTGCAGAGTCGGGGTGGGCGCAGCCAGCGCAGTGGCAAGGAGAGAAAGAGTAACGAAGGACTTCATGATGAAAAGATCGACGGCAACAAACGTGCTATTGAAACGAGAGAGATAGAGCGCAGCTCTGTAAACGAAGGAACAACCTGAGGGAGGAAAGAGAGAGGAAGTGCACTGCACTGGTCGGAGTGAATGGATGGATGAGCTGGACTGGACTGGACCGACCAACTTTTCGTGAAAACCTCCCAACCTTATACTTGGTCCAAGTCCTCAAAATTGAGACCCTTCACAAGTCAGTTGAGCTGAACAGCCCGCGATCGGATCGGGCGTGTTTCAGCTTGCACCGAGGCTGTTCGAGAAGCTCGGTTCACATCCCTGGGAGGTGGCTCAACCCCGGGCTGAGAGGCCTGAAACCGTGCGGTTGATACATCACAATCCATGGTTAGCCGCAAATGTCTCACCCTGCGACGTCGCGGGCGTGCCGTTATGTGTCGGTGTAGCAGCCAGACCGGTAGAATGACTGCTGCCAGTCGGGGCGCTCGGATCCCAAGGGCAGACCCTGTCCGTGACCAGGGTCTGTCGCCGATAAATGAACGATCGTCCCCCTCTATTCCCCCTGGGGCGGTGATCGTGTTCCTGGACGGGTCTTCTCGCCGGCTGTTTAAGGGGTTCGTTAGGGCTACTACTAATGACTCCTAGTGATTCCTGCGTCCCCGCAATCGCCCAATTTTTGAGGCCTCTTTCCCCGATCGGGCAATCGGCCCGCTCCGGCAAAACCTTCAACCTGCACCACATTCCTTGGTGGATGAGAGAGATCAGCTTCAAAGGCTGAGCCTGTCCTCGCTGAAACCTCGGCCAGCCTGTCATGCATGGATGATACGGCGAGATTGGAAAAGTCTGTCTGTTTCAGTTGGCCAGTCCTTCCATTTCTGATCCATGGATCACCTACGGCTGTGCCTGAAGCATTCAGGGCAAAATGATCTAGACCATGGTAGATCCATCACTCTCGAAGGATGAGGATCAACCCGAACGTGAGCAGCATGACCCGGTTGCGGAGCGCGAAAGGAGATCTGCCTCGGTACCGCTCGATATCACAGCCTTGGCGTATTCTCGACGGGGCTTGGGATCGACAATCGACGTCACTGGCAGACTTATCAATCCAGTGGTACTCACCTTTGCTTGCATTGATAATGTTGCTCCAGAGAATTGGTAGATTTAGCGAGAACTCTCACGCTGCGAGTGAAGAGTTCTTCGAGGCCGGTGGTTCAGCATGGAACGCCCAATCCTTCTCATTCTTTCTGACCTCAGACGGGGTCAAATCGCTCACAAGATCACACTGTAATCTTGAATAGGCAACAGAGATACTTGCCCAGGGCTATTGTGAGTTTCAGCATCAGGGCCCACAAGGCGGGTGACAAGCCGACTGCTGTCAGGTTGTGCCGTAACTGAGAGTCCAGACTTTCCTGGCTCGAGACAACTGCCTTTCTGGTTATTCAGCAGTGAAAGAAAATTGTGCAGGACCTGTGGCCTGGCTTGACAGTTCTTGAATTGAGGGCCTAGACTAAGTAGCAGAGTAGATGTTTCGATTTCCTATTGACGAGCGCTAGAACTCGGTTCGATATCCTGCACCTGGACGGCATTGTGCATGAATCTAAGGTGTGTACATCCTATTTCAAACGCCATTTATCCAGAATATTAGTCATAAATGTAGGGCATGAGCTCACCTCTCAGGATTGCGAAGTCAGTGATGTAAAAAGACGTTGGTGCGGGACATATATATCTCATGCAACACGGCCACTCAGGTCTAAACGTCGGTAACTGCATGCCTCACACTCCATCGCTGGTAGTCAAATATCGGATAAATGGGCATTAGGGGCCTCTTGGTTCTATTTTCATACCAGAGATTGAGCGTAATTCCCAGAAAAACGCTGGACCATGAAAGGTGTAGAGATACCAGTAATGGGCCGTAGATGCGCCGTGGCAAAATATGACGGATATAGTAATGTGTGCTTTGGCCGAAGGTAGAAAGACTCTGTCGAGGAACTTTCCATTCGTCTCAATAAGCCGAGTAACATTGATAGTGTTGACAACAGTTATCTGAATGAGTGAATAGTTGATTAAGTACGTTAAGCTAAGCTCTCGCGTACCATAATGATAATGATAAGGAAGCTGTAGCCATGCTTGCCAAGACAGGCAGCTCCCTGCAAAATTAAATGATTGCAAAATTGCCATGCCGAGCATCAGAAAAGTCCGACGCTGATAGCAGTTCTATACGACGAAGTGATGTTGTAAAAGAAGTGCTAAGCATATGATATGCATTTTATGGCATTCGCATGAGTGATTCAAGATCTTGATTTGAGTGACAAGCCGCCTATTTGACTAGATCGGCTATTCTAGAACACGGTCGCATGTGCCAACATCTGCGTGTATAATAATAAATTCTTGATCAAGTAGCTCGGATGCTTTGAAACATATCAAGAAGCTAGTGAGCATTATATGAATGGCTTCCATGAGCATGGTCTGGTCGCCATTCAAAAAATATGCTTTGCTAATACGGCTCCGATCGACGTAATTAACCAAAAACACCGACAGGAATATCGAAATAGTGAAGCATCAACAAAGATAAACGCCCAAAGCACTGAGAAGCAAGTACTGACCTATAGAAGGTTATCGAGCATAATCCGCGTAGAATGTGATAACAATACTTCATTAGACAGGGCGGTCACGTTTTTTATGCGAGTTCCAAGTAGTCGCTAGTCCACAGTCTTATTTGTACCATGATCGTAGTATATAAACCTATCCTCAAAGAGGGATGTGCTGGGTAGGCAAGCTCCAATCTCACATTCACAAGATGTTGTTTAGCACCAGCGATGAAAGTTCTTTGCAAACCGCCCGCATCGATGCGGGAACGCATCCAGGCTGACGAGATAATTAGGCTTCCCACCCTCAAGGTCTAGTTGTATATTTTACTTGCTATGCTGAATATTTCCGAGAGGATGTCTACATGCGACACACAACGCTCAATCTGCCTTGTGTCACTAAGCATTGACCGTAGAAATTGTACGCCGGGATCGTTGGAGAGAATCAGAATGGTTTCTGGTGGCTTGCTTTCGATGGAGCGGGCGTCTAGACCACCTCTTCCTAAATTGTTTGTCTTACTTTTGTCGTCGACATGCAGTTAATCCAAGCCTGCATGCTGCAAGGCGCTCAGCTTCCTAATTCGGAACATTGGAATCACAAAAATATCGGGATTTTATCTCCTGTGACTGAGGGTTGTCGATTATGATTTCTATGTAAGAGAAAGTGCGACAACGCGATTAGTAATTGCATGAGGAGATGCGAAGAATGAAGAGCCGACGATGCTTCAGCCAGGGTGGTTGTTTGTCTGCAGAATGAAAGCCAGCTCCGAACCCTAGCTGCAGCATGTGAATAGTCGCTCCGCGGGGCAAGAGACAGTCTGAGACTCACACGAAGTCAGCAGCCACCACGTGCTAGGTGGTTAGTATACACAGGGCTCCAGGCTGGCTTGTTTGATCGCCTACTGCGGTTCCGATGTCTCTTCTATTTTACTTTCCTTGTCGGATGATGAGACGATATTTCTGTCAATCTCACATTGCTACTGCCTGTAATTCTTGCGCACCGTCGGCCTGCGAATCCCTAAACAATCACCCTCGACATCGGTCATCGTCAAGGGAACTCTACCCCAGGCCTGAGGTAAACTAGAAACAAGCTTACATCGTCCCCATCTAGATCGCCTCTTCTCTCGGTGAATGTCTCACTCTCCAAATTAGCCAACTGGATGACCCGGGGCTAGAAGGCTTGTCTAGTCTTGATTGGGCTAAGCAACCCCCGCGCACTGAAATAAGCTGCATCTCGACTCCGTTCCCCGGATATTACAGCCATTCGCGTCAAACAGGCAAGTCTCACCTACCGATACGAGTTCCCCTTGGACGCCTTGCAGCAGTTCTCGAACAGAGGATACGAGCGCACTCTTCCACAAGATGAGAACAAAACCACGACCCCTGCCTTATGCGTGCGCTGACGATTCGATTTGGGGAAATGTGGCGGCGGCTATGGACGCATGTCGGCATAAGCCAGCCCAATTCAGGCAGTTTGGGGAAACCCCTTCAAGACGGGCGCGTCTCGTGACGACCTGGATCTGGCAGTAAGGAAGAGAGGATTTTCTAGAAAGGGTTAGCATGATAGATTAGTTTGCAAGCCCATAAGGTACTTAATGAGTCCAAGGCTGACCCTGCATGATTAGCGTTGGTCTAGCCTCGTCCAGCTGAACCCTGCATCCTTTCCCGGTGCGGCTCGACCCCGACGATCCTCGTGTCTGGTCACTTAGGAATCATGTCTACCTCACCTTTGCGGGAATTTCCGCAGTCTGCAGTATACACTTGGACTGATCTGCGGGTAAGCGAGCGAAGCGAGAGCCAGACGGGCGCTCACTGGGAAGAATGTGGGGGCCGTCACGGACAGCTGCAATGATTCAGGGTCTTCAATTTGGCGGGAAAATTATATAAACCTCTGGACGACCCATCGAGAAGATTCTCTCATCACGACCATCATTAACATTCTCTACAAGTCTCTACACAGATTCATTCTGATCATCATGCACATCCTCAAGTCCACCGCCGTCCTCCTTGTCTCCGCCCTGGGCGTGTCCGCCACCCATTTCCACAACAACTACGGCAAGAACGGCTGGATCCAGGACAACCAGGGCTCCGACATCCAGCTCAAGAACGGTGGATCCGTCACCATCGGCGGCGGCTGGGGCTTCTTCTGGGTCGATAGCAGCGTCTGCTCCAAGAACTCGGTCACCTACACCTGGCCCTCAAGCTACGGCGGTATGTTCTTTGCTTCGTACGATGCAGCTCGTTGAATAGACAACTGATGATGTGATATAGATGTCTATATCCACAGCGATGGCTTCCTGTATGATGCTAGTGGTGAGTTTAGTGGTGCACTTGGAAGGCAAGGGTAAGAGGTACTGACTGTGGTCTCTAGGCTACCAAATCTCCGGCGGTGCTCACATTTGCGGTTGAATGCTGGGTGTGATGAGTGGAGTTTGGGGTACAAAGGGGGTGCTAGGTGGAAAGAGAAATGTACATGTTGATTTGTGGGTTGCGGAGTCCCCCTTGCAGATAGGTGCTGTTCTTGTTGAATCACTGGTGAATCTGCGAGTCATGATTTGTGTCAGTCTGAAATGAAGAACCGTGCACATTCATTCCGGCGCGTCTTCTACGCGAGATTAAGTCTAGAGAGATGGATCTTACAATCCTACCAGCGTTCAGCACTGTAGAGAGTCAGCAATCTGAGATCTTGCCAGTTCTTGATGCACTTGATCGTACATTTGGTTCGAAGCCCGATTCTGGGCGAATTACACTCAAAAGTCCATCTAATGTCCAAACTTTTATTTGTACCCTCTTGTCTACTTACCAAGATCTACCATCCCAACCAAATTCCCATACTTCAACGTATTGACTGTGGCCGCCGCCTGACCCAAAGCCGGCGAAACTGTCAAAATCATCCTCGAACAAGAACCGCCCTTCTCATCCCCACCCGTCGTTCCCTGAAAATGCTCCCTCAGCACCATCGTAAGCGGCGAAGACCGATACGGGATCCTGGCCGCCCTCGCAGCCCTGGCACGAATCACCTCCTTCAGCGCGAGCAGATCCGTATTAATCTGCCTGCCCTCGCGCTGCTCCTGGGGAGACGGTTTCAGCCGTGGCACCGCCGCAATACTCTTATCATGATAGAACTCCGACCCCGCCAGATCCACCAATACCAACTTACCCCCAAGACAGGCATGTCCCGCCGTCCTCATCACCTCCTCCACCGTCCTCGCTGCATCCTCCACATACCCCAAGAACTCCGCCTTTCTAGCCTCTGCCTCGTCAATCCTCGCCTGATCGACCCGATACTCAGGATTAGGGACGTACTTCCCCGTCCCATCCTTCACCAACCCCTTCCAACTTTCCTCCAGATAAACATCCGTCGCCCGCTTGGCAACAGGGACGAACTCGGACTCGCGCTCCACGACCGCCTCCCTGGCCGCCAGCAGCGCGCGGGACACCACCTCCACCTCCAGCACGGCATGCGTCCGCGAACTCAGCTCATGCACCGTCGAAGTCCCCGTCGCGCGCAACGCCAACCCACCACGGAGGTGGGCGAGGAACTCCTCCAAGCTCCAGCACGCTTTCGTGGCAATGGGCCGCACCCGCACGCGGCCGTGCGCCAGCACCTCCGTCTCGCCGCGGAGGTGCGTCTTCCCGTCGCCGCCCTCGCGGATGTGGCACTTCTTGTGATCGTTGAGGAGGTCGAAGGCCTCGTTGCCGCGGAGCTCGTACATGCGGAGCCCGAGGCCGAGGCCGAGGTGGGATGCCTCGTCTGTGGTGTTAGTGGTGAGATTGAGATTGATGGCGTGCAGGGCGTCCAGTAGGTGCTGCGCTGCTGCGAGACACAGGCCGTAGTGCTCGGTGTGCTCGAAGTCGTAGCCGATGATGGTGTGGGATTTGCCGCTGCCGGAGTGGCCGTAGGCGAAGACGTTGCTGGTTCCGCCGTTCAGGATCAGGGGCAAGGTGGGCGCGACTACGGAGTCGAAGACGGTGCGGTTGGTGTCGCTTGCTTCGAAGATCTGCGTGAATGCGTGGCTGCTATTCCAGGGACGGTGTTGTCGGCTCTGCGAGGGAAGGGATATTGATATGCGGTTGTTGGCGGGGTGGGGTTCATAGTCGCGGGTGAGTTCCGTGGGGTCGGACGCGTCGGGTGGGAGCGGGCGCCATCGCACGAAGACGGAGAAGGGTTGCATTTTGGGTCGAGAGAATGAGATTGAGAGTGCATGGCTGTGGTGATGAGAGAAGAGATTTCAGGTTGGGAAGTGGGAGTTCTTAAATGTTGGGTCTTCAGAGACGCCGGACATTCGGGGTTTTCTCCACCCCGGCGGGTGGAGATGGGGCGGAGAACAATACCTTACGGTATTGCTCGATGGAATTCCTTACAGCAATGGCATTTCTACGCGTGTGTGCTCTGTACTTCCGTACAGTACTGTACTGGTCTCGCGGTTCTTTTATCTTATCTGATCAGATGAGTTCCTTGTCGTATATACTGTATGTGGTACTGTGCTGTACTACAAATATCGAATGTTTACAAGACTGTCATGATAAATAGACCTATAAAAATGAACGGGGGGCTCTTTCGCCCCCCTTACGCGAGCTGTAGTGCTGGATTCAAGGTGAGTCGCCGGCCCCAGCCTACGGCATGGGGCTTCGGCGACAATGGAATGGCTGCGGCGTCTGCCGCAGCGGACGAATAAGATGCTGAAAAAGAGTTAAAAACAGAACCAGAGGCCAAGTGGAAGTATTCTTTGGACAACGTATGTACTCTGCTAGTCGCAACGGTGGAATTTGGTCCTAGATTGGAGAGAGAGAGAGAGAAGGTAACGAGAAACAAAAAGTAGCAAGAATCAAAATCAAAGGAAAAGATAGATCTCACAAAACATGGAACTTCAACATTTTTGAGCATCCAGCTATATCTGATGTATATATATGTATGAGTTCCCCATCCCCGGCAATCGAATAGTCTGCCTAACGATAGGAATCTCAAGAGGGAGCAGCAATCTCGGAGCAATCACTGAAAATCCCATCTGACTCCGACTCCGCATCCGCAAAAGCGGCAGACAGCTCCGTGCACTTGGCAGGCGCTGCGCCAGCCTCCTCCTCCTCCTTCTTCTCGGTCGTCGTCTCATCCTTGCCTGGCCTGCGTCCCTTGCGTACCTCCTCTGTTTTCTCCAGCCACTCTGGGACCCCCTGGATGGCGAACTGCGGGCTCTTCTTGTGGGCCAGCAGATATCCCTGAATTTCGGCGCCACTGAACTCGCCGGAGGGCACCAGCGTCGCGAACTCGCTCGCCAGGGCGTCAAGCGACGGCGAATCTGGCGTGACTGACGGCGCGAAGCTCGGGGTGTCCATGTCCGTGGAGGCGTAAATCGACTTGAAGAGGCTCGCGACCTCGGGGGTCTGGGCATACCCGTAGGCGATGGTCATGTCCACGCGGCCGTGGCGGCGGAGTGCGGCATCCAGCTTCTCAACATGGTTGGTGGTCATGATCAGGATGCGGCCCTCGCCGGCACTGACGCCGTCGATGGCGTTGAGCAGGCCCGAGAGAGTGACCCCGGTCGTCGTCGATGCGTCCTTGCCACCGGCACCGCCGCTGCCGTCGTCTGCGCGCTCCTGCGCGACCGTCACGCAGTCCACGTCCTCGATGAGGACGATGCACCGGAATGGCAGGCTGCGGAAGAGCCGGGCCAGCTGGTTGTCCGTGAGCTCCTTCTGCGACAGGTGCAGCAGGTACAGGTCCAGGCCCAGGTGACCGGCGATAGCGAAGCACAGACTCGACTTGCCCGTGCCAGGGGGCCCATGCAGCAGATAGCCCCGGCGGTAGGGGATGCCCCGGCTGTTGTACCAGGGCTGGGTCTTGGGGTCCAGGTACTCCTGGACATCCTCGAGGAAGGCCTGTTTCACCCCGGCGTCCAGGATGACCGAGGATATCGCGCGCGGGGTCCGCTTCATGCACCACGCCCACCACGACTTACCGTCCTGCATCATGCTCTCCAGGATCAGAGTGAACTGGCTGACGTGATCCTTGTACGCCTTCTGCGCCTCGTAGCTCATCTGCTTGTGAAACGAGGCGTTTCCGCCAAAGGTCGTCACCCGCAGGATATCCTCGTACCGCCTGTCGCGGGCAGCGATGCGTTGGATCTTCACCAGCCGGCCCTGGTACAGGTAGTAGTACGACCCGGCGCACGGGTTGTAGCGCATGCGGCGCGTGCGGATCAGGGCGATCGTCTTGCGCCAATCGTCGTGCTCGCAGATATCCTGGTCTTGCGAGTCCTCGTCGGGGATGCAGGTGATGTCGTCGTAGCGCCCGGCGGTCTGGATGACGAACGCGCTGGCCTTGTTGAGCGACTTGTGGCGTGCCATCCAGAACAGGTAGTAGTCGTACCCCCAGTCAGAGGGACTGATCTCCACAGTGGTGGTGAAGAGGTGGAGGAGCGCTTTCCAGATGTATCGGGAAATGCGCTGGGCAACGCAGGAGAGAATCACGGCGAAAGTGACATAGGGGAGATAAGTGGGGGGATTCAGTCCAAAGTGCTTGGTTACAATAGACAAAAGCGATCCATAGTTCGGGAGAAGCGCCTGCAGAACCTTCTCATACCCTTCCGGATTTGACTTCACCAAGTGGGTCTGAATCTTCTTCAAGAGGCCAGACATGTTGATAGTATTTATGGTGATGGTAACAGTCGTTCGATGGTGATAACGAAGGACTGCTGGATTGGGTATATGAGAAGGTGCTTGAGAGGAAAGGATTGAGAGAGGTGATGGAGGAGTAGGGAGCTTAGGAAGGTAGGAAGAAGCAGGTCTTTTTATCCCTCGAGATCGTGAGCATACAAGTGAGCTTTCGTCGCTCGGTCCTTCACAGCCGATCCATGTGCGCAATGCAACAAAGAAATTCCCCAGAGATACTGCCATTGTGGGTAGCAATGCTATGCTATGGACAATGCTATTGTGTGAACAAAGACATCGGATGTCCTGATCCTACGATAGCTGTCTGGTGCATGCCACAAAGCTACATTTGAAGCCAAGCATCTTGTTCAGAGTTCCATAAAGATCAATTTTGAACAACTTACCGTTGCCCGCGCACTGCTCAAAGAATACTTCATATAGAAGGTTATTGTCGAAGCTGAAACTTCAATGCTGGGCTTAAACAATAACACTAGGTCGTTCAACGGTCAGCTCATTGATCCTTAAACATAGAGGCCAAACGATGTCTTTGCTTTGGTCTTTGAAGCTATGTCAACTACCTCTAGTCTTCAGTCTTCACCGAAGTGCAAGAATCAATCAAGAAAAGGAAAGGATCAGATAGCAGAAAGAGCCTTCACTCTGGCGATAAAAGTTAAGCCTTCGAAGACTAACGACTTGAAAGAATCTCATGGGAGCTTTGTTTGTCAATAGGACCATCATGAATATACTTGGCATGCATGTCATCGCAGATTGTGAAATCTTTTGGTGCTTTCAATTGAGCAAGATTGAGAGCACGACGGCAGGTTTAACTAGACTCTTTTGCCGATGTGCCAATCAGTCCACGCCAGATATGTGCATGAGCGTGATGGCCAGTAGAGAAAGGTCAAGCGTGACTACGCAACACGATGCCGTATCTCATCTATACGCCCTCTAGGAAGAAACTACATAGGACAAGGTGTCCCGCCAGGTAACTGTCGCTGACTCTTGTACCATCATATCATAACTGCTGTTCATGACTTTTATCCCCTTCTTCTGTTGGTGATCTTTATGCGCACGACGTGCACCTCTGCTTTACCAGTCACAGTCTATTTGCAGAATCCCCTGGCACGAGAAGATGGAACGCGAAACAAAGACAGATGCGATACACACAACATCCTGCCACGATGTACTGTATCCGCCCTGCGAACTGCACCATTCGCTTTCCTCTTGAGTATTTCTCCCTCCCATCCCCAACACAGGCCCAAAGACTATCGTACGCTTGAATGGCCTTTTAGCCATCATCCGGCCAATTGTGCCAGTATGTGATGTACACGTGATCCTGCCCGTGAGAATGCGGCATCGTAGTCGGGATGGGGGATGCCCTCCCTGCCGTGATTCCAGGATCGATTTCAGATCGTTGCGGTGAGGTACGCTCCTCGTCTACAGGGGTATCTCCATGGAACTTTGCGGCAAGCATCCGGGATTCTTGATCGTCGTTGGCATTGAGTGGGTGTTCGGAGTCGTTCCAGCGCATGTAGAAAAAGGCTTGGTCGTTTGGATCTGGCATTGTGGGCGCAGACCTTCGACGAGATTTTGGAGGATTTGGTGGGATGGCAAGCAAGAAGTTGAGGGTTATACTGTAGCAATGAGGGGGAGAGTCGGTTCGGGTTCCTCGATATCGCGGTGGTGAGCATATAATATAGCTGGGTGGCAAGGGTTGCGTCATGACAGAATCATTGCATTGTGGCCTGTCAGGATAGTAGGGGAGGCGCACGGTGGAAGATTTGACTTCGTTGCTGGAGTTTGTAGAAACTTTGTATGAGTGTGTCAGTTTCAGGGTTGTTGTTTGGCAAAGCTTGCTGCGGACGGGGCTGTCAAGCTGGATCACGAATCAAGCCGCAGACCCTTAAACCGCGAGAAGCCTCCTTTGAACTCAAGTTCAGCGACCAGGGGATTTCAAATATCACAAAAGCGCAAGTGGATCAAATATTACGGCAACAGGTTTTGAGGCACAGAAAACTCTCAGAGTCTGGTCGTCCAAGCCAAGCAGTCGTTACCACCTGAAGACTTCTTTTCGTACACCCCCAGCATTGAACGCAGTTGAGTGCCTATAATAGACCAACGCGGTGGGTTCCTCGCCATCGAACACGGGCAGGAAGTCCGACACTCGTACGACAGCAGGCACATCGGCACAACTCGAAACAATATCTAAACCCTCCTCTTCAATCTCAATCCACTTATCCGCGATCGCGGCCACGACGGCACTGTTCCACACTCCTTCCTGAACTGCAGAGGTACGAAGCACCCGTACAGCTCGCCGGCGGATGTGAGGGTCACGGCACCGCACGGCGACGTTGAACATGGCTGCGATAATGCCGAGATCGAGCGAAAAGGTTTTAGGGATTGGTAAAGGAGAAGAGGAGGCCGCGTCTGAGGGATGAAATGGAGAAAGATTTGGGAAGAACCCCACAATGGACTCGCCTAGGGTAACCATCTCTGCGAAAAGGGCACAATACTTGTCCCAGTCGACATTGTCGCCTGCCTCGGCCTGACCCGCAGGCTCGAAGATATCTAGCGAAATCAAGCAGTCGATCTTACGTAGCTGGAGCACTGCGAGACCGCGCCGCTCGCGGTCCGTCAAGGGAGCACTGCGCTCACGCAGAAAGTCGTCTAGTGCGGTAGACCAGCGATCCAGCAGGGAGATCGAGACGTCACGCAGAGCAACTGCCGCGTGACTTAACGCATTCACCAGCTCTATAGATCTTGGGAAAGGAAAATGTTGCTCCGCCTTCGTACGTTCGTGTTGCAGCCCCATATTGCGCTGCCGGTAGTAGTATGTGTAGATTTCGAGGGTCTCGCGCGCGTCGGCTAAAGAGTGGAACACGATGGGTCTGTCCAGCTCAATGACCAGCTCAGGCCAGATGTTAGCACGCGCTGCACTCATACGGTGGACGGTCTGTAGCGCTCTAAGATTAGCAACCGCATTCTTCTACTCATGCCGCGGATGAGCACCGTACCACAATGATTTGCGCTTGCAGGCGAGTAAAGAGGCCACACACCACGTCGATGGGAACATACGGCATACGACCTTTGCTCAAAGTTGTGAATCTGTCGAATGGATTGGCTCGAAGTTCATCAAGGATTTTTAGTCCGCTGGTGATGTGAGTGATAGCCGAGCCGTATTGGCCGCGCATTGCCTTGAGCATAGTTGGTACGCACGTCTTATTATACGAGATATAGAAACACACGTACCTCGAAGCAGGCGAATAGAATACAAGACATTAAGCAGACGTCAAGGGGCTGTGAGCCGCCCGGCGCCGGCATCAGACAACGCATGGCGCATAGGTACTGTCGCAAAGCAAAGGGGTCGTGCATGATCTGAGTGCCGGCTTGGTAGACAGTGCCCGCATCAAGCTCCAGGCGCTCATGGAGCGAGCCCAATGCAACAGTGACATGGCGAATGGCCGGCTCGCGGTGCGCAGACTGCAGTAGCAGGCGTTCCCAGAAGACACATTCGAAGTCGCCGGCCAGCTGTGGGGCAGTCTTGGCTATAAAAAACTGGAACGAGCGGCGCTCTCGGTCGGAGATGAATAGATCATCACCGAGCGACCGGGGAATGAGAGGCCTTGTGAATGCGTTTGATCGTAATGTCGTGAGGCTAGACGAGGGCGATAGGGCCGGAGCCTCGTAGCCGTCGCATACTCGGCCGGTTGAGGTACAGCGCAGACACGCCGGGCGCTCTTCGGTGCACTTGACGCGGCGCTCTGCTTTCTTCAGTCAATCATTGCTAGACAATGGTATGATCTAAAATTATCAATCTCACTCACTCCTAAGTTCGGTCAGCAGGGATCTTATTGACTTGTGGGGTGCACTTACTTGCAGGTCAAGCAGCCGGTGCGCGTCTTGGGACGATACGACCGCTTCCTTTGTCCCGGGGCAACTCGGGGCATCGATCTAGTAGGTGCGTTGGGTTCTAAAGCGGTTCATTGGTATCGAGCTGACGAGTGAGATGATGAAAGTGTGGACCGATGCCGGCGATCTTATCAACAATCACCTGAGTCACATGTCGCAACTTGACCGCTTTAGGTTAGTCGATCGGAGAAGCCGGCTGGTTTATTTATAGCAAGCTGACAGTAAATGAATCTATTTCAAGTCGAAGTATACCAAATTCATCAACATACATAGTCTCCAATATCTCCAAAGATGAGGAACATGAGAAGATACAGAGGCTAGATCTGCGCGTCCATCTATTATACACGCCGTCTAATCAACAAAAGCGACACCCCTCAGCACTCTCCAAAACGAACCATATCATCACTCGGCATCTCCTTCTTACTGGTCACACCCGTCTTCTTACGCTGCTTCCGACTCGGCATATCACTCTCCTTGCCCGGCATAATCCGACCGGGGTGCACCGCATTGAGCAGTACAAGTGCCAACAGCATCGGCAAAGAGTCAAGGCAGTACTGGTACGCCTCATGGGCGGGAATCTCGCTGTCGAGGCCCTGCGCATACTCACACAGCCGGAAGATAATCCGCATCTACTGCTTATCAGTCGTCTTTCTTTGCACCACGACAGAAGGAATGCTTACCGTAATCAGGGCAAGACATGCATAGAGCACATAGAGTAAGAGCAATGCCCTTTTCGCGTCCGAGCGCCGCTGCTGGAGCAACTTGTGGTGGAAGGCCACGCCACAGACCACGAACACGAGGACGAAGAGCTGCTGCACGCCGACCCCGGCCATGTATATGTGTAAGCCCGTCATTTCCGTGCTGTAGGAGACGTTGTTGCCGGCTGCTTGGGCGGCTCCGTAGACTTGGACGATGAATGCACTGTTGCATTGTCAGTGTCGGCTTCTGGAACCCGATACAGAAAGCCATACATTATGTCTAGAGCCACGAAGAAAAGACCAAAATGCCAGGGTCGCACGCGTAAGACCCGCGCGTCGTCGGTGAAGTTCCACACCATACGGCCCATAACCATGTAGACGAAGGCGTTGGTCCAGAGGGGTGCGATAAGAATCAGCACAAACCACGCCGCGTAGTCGGTGTAGCTGGCTGGATGGAGGATGCTGAGGATGCGAAAGATGTAGGTCACCGTCTGAATGAGACCGGACATGACGATCACCCAACTGTAGAATTTTCGATGCAGGATCGCCTGTGCAAGGTGGGCGAGGGTCGTCAGGGCGAAGAGCACGGTAAACAAGTACGCAGCGCCGATGGAGGGACAGAAGGTCCACATCGTGTCTGGTGTTGTTAAAGCTAATGAATTGTTAGGTATTGAATTCCTTTACAGCGAATAGAATGTGGATAATCTACCTTTGCACTGCGTCATGGTGGCGGTGGTTGTCGGAGATAGAGATAAAGAAGTAGGAGAACTACCGCTAGCAGCCATGTAATCACTTTAAGTAGGAACCCTTCCTCGTCTTGCTGCCTGATGAACAAAAGCCGAGTTGTTGTGATCGTGAACCTTGAAGTTTACCTCCTAGGGCTGGGTATACGAGACTTTGTCTGATTGGTCCGCTCGTATGGACGCCCCAATCAGATCGCCATGTGTTTGCTCGATACGGCCCCACTCCCCTTCACTCGGGAGCGGAGTCTGGCCGCCGGCGACCAACTGGAACGACTAAGGTGCAGATATTCCTGCAGATGAATGCCGGCACTGGGCAGGTGTGGGCTTTTACTGAATTTAGAACATCTCTTCTTCGACTGATGGTCGTCGGGACTCGGGTATAGTGTTATTTGTGGCTCCCTATCCGCACATGATTTCAGCCCATAAATCTTTCCGCAGGCGGATCTTTACAATACATCCAATGGCATCAATGGGTCAACTGAGTGCAAGAAGTCAGAGTGCGAGTTGACCAAGGTCCTATCCATGTCAGGCTGAAGTGAAGAGAACGCTCGAGCGCCTCGACCTACACTTCTCAGCTCTCTTTTCTTTCACCTTCCCCCACCCATCCTTAATACGTCCCCACGCCAACGCGGAACATGCAACATGCACGAAGGCCGGGGGCCGCTCGTATTAGTCGTCAATGCCTAGGCGAGTCATGCAGAAACCAGAAACCAGGCAACTGCGCCTGGTCGTAGAGTAAATTATACAACTCGATCTCCCGCAGGGTACACCCTTCAATCGGCGGCTCGTCTCGGTCCTGGGGCTCGTCATACTCCTCGGGATCCAGTGAGTATTGACGATACAGAGGTACCCGGTCTCGCCCCCGATCTGGCGCTCGAGCTCGAATCTGGTTTCCTCCGGGTCCCACGGGGCGGGCGCCTTTGATACCGACTCCCACGCCGCCGGGGTAACCTGGATACATCACCGGTACCGGCACGGCAATTGCTGGAGGGTCCGTTCGAGGCCCCATCCGTGCTCTCCCTTGGGTGGCCGCTGTGCCCATTGTCGGAATCGTGGGCGCAGGCTGGTGGCGGTCGCACCCTCGAACGACGGAGCCCCTACTACGGTAGGACGGAAGGTATCCATCCGATGGAGGAATAGAGAACGAGCCTTGTATGCAAGGCGAGGGGAGACATGTCAGGCAGTGGGAATTGTGAGTCGGTGCTGTATACGTTTGACTTGAAGCGGCCGCATGTCTATCATGCTACCTATTAGCAAACTTCTAAATTCAGAGTCTGGCCAATCGAAAGGGAAGCCACAAAGGCAGACAATCCAGGGGCAGATCCGATACACTTCAAGTGAACTTGATAGCCACCTGAAACACAGCCCGGCAAGCGCAAGCGTCAACGCTGATCATGGGTCAGTCAGTTCTAGGGTCGTTGAGTGCGTCGAAGACATAATCTACAATGCCAGGAATAGTTTCTGTGTCTTGGTTCTAAATGATGTAAAACAACGAAGGGTCAAGATCTGCGGGCCAATAGAATAATTTCAACCTTTGTAGCAGACGGTAAGACAAGAAGTGTGCGAGTAGCGGTGCACAAAAACCGAGCCGTCGATTTCGAGGGCCCGCCAGCTAATGACAAGAGAGTTACGACGAAACTCTCAGCTTGACCATTTTTAATCGGGTGGGAAAGACCCTGAGCCGACTCTCGGGCCTAGATCAGGTATTCTACTGGGTACAGGAACTGGTACAGTACACCGCCAATGACACCAGTAACAGCAAAGTCGTGCTCAGACTCACTTCATGGAACCTATGAATGAGTGCATAGATACTTTCGACACATCGTCAACCTCTCGTCTCCCCCTCCCCATCCCTCGTCTTCCCACACACTCGCCCGAAAGATGCAAGGTCAATGATTGCCGGGGGATGCTTGTAATAATCATCCCAGTGGAAGTTATTCAGCTCATAGAAGGCGTTCAGTTCCGCATCGTCGTATAGTAGATTCATCCATCCGACGTTAGGCAAAGTGCACCCTTCCATCGGTGGGTAGTCGGTGTCGTCCGCTGAATTCTGCTCCTCTGGGTCCCACTCGCTGTTAACCAGGCGCACAAACCCAGTCTTGTTCAGGGAGCTCTCCGGATCTGTCGGGTCCGGCGCGCTCAGGACGGACTCCAAGGCCTCTTGGTGCACTTGGATGAAAAAGCGATATCGGGATGTTGTTCGTATACGCGCATTCTCGAGTGTCATCCCATGCTCCTCGCGGGCTGCTGCTGCCGCCCACTTTTCGAAATGCTCTCGGAGGTATGCCGGGCTCGCGCCGTCAAAGGACGGGTCTTGTAGAACTGTGGGCCGAAATGTGTCCAGAAGATCAAGACCACCAAAGGGCTTCAGCTTCTCCGGGATATGAAACAGTAACCGACTCATAAACCTTTCCCAGCCGGCATCGCTTCCATAAGTACACCGGTAGATGACAAATCCCCAGATCGTGAATCCGTCGCCTCGCAGCTCATCTTCCAGGCGGTCTGCGTTGTTCTGGGAGTATTCCTTCCATGGTGAGAATGCGTCTTGATGGGCGCAACGGTCTATTACTTTCGATTATCTGCGCCGGACCGCTCATTGCGGTTGGGAAACAAACGGCAGTACGGGAAGCGGAAATTGATGAGGTTGCGGGAAGTGAGGATTGGGCGGTGTTGAGGGGGAAGCGGGTAGCGGCGCGGAAAGTGGTAGAATGCCTTGGCTGGTTGTACGACGGCCTGAATTGAAATATTTTGTTGAGGGGCATCCTAAATGTTGAGCAAAGCATTCAGTACATGGTAAATTGGGTGACCTGAGCGCGGAGTAGGTGAAGTGGGGAGAACAAATCTAGGGAAAGGGGGCTGCGGTGCTTCCTTTATATACATGCAGATCGAACGATCCCGCCAGCCCTAACCAGGTCATGGGAAGAAAATCGGCAGGACTAAGAAGACCAAGAAGAGTAGCGAAGCCGCTAACGACCCACTCCAATGCAACGCAGCCGCGGAGTGCGGACAGTATGCAAAGACACCGGGGCAGACCTGCCCGCTCAACACCTGCTGCAGTGTGTGGGGGTTCTGTGGGACGACTAAAGACTTCTGTGGGACAGGATGTCAAAGTAACCGTGTCTTGAGCCCCAGACCCCCAGCCGGCAAATCTCAGATCAGCGTTCTCAAGAACAGGGTTATCGGGTACTACGAGGCGTGGATGGCTCGTAAGAGCTGCCACCGGATCGATCCGACCAACTTGCCGCTAGATGCCCTGACACAGTGAGTGCAGCTCTGTTTTTGCAACAGGGGCAGACTTGGTCCTCAGAGCATATGACACATGACTTATCCTGTACTCTGAACAGCGTGAACTTTGCCTTTGCCTCAATCGATGCGTCGTCGTACCAGGTGGTCGCAATGGACTCGGCAACCCCCTCCAGCCTCTTCAAGGATACGACCAACATCAAGTCCATCAAGCAAGATATCAGTGTCTTCGTCAGCATTGGTGGCTGGTCGTTCTCCGATAACAACAGATAACAACACCAAGACGCAATCGTTGTTTGAAGAAATCGCCGGCGATGCGACCAAGCGGCAGACCTTCGCCAAGAACGTGGTCCAATTCATGCGGCAGTACGGTACGCTCTATGACTCCTCCATCTTGCACAATTCATGTCCAGCCCAAACTTAGACTTCACTGATTCTGATGGCCTAGGGTTTGACGGCGTGGACCTCGATTGGGAATATCCCGGGGCCGGCGACCGAGGCGGCAAGCCGGAGGATACCGAGAATTATGCTTTATTGCTGGAAACATTAAGACAGACCTTCGACTCCAGTGGAAGCACGTTTGGGCTGACATTTACTGCGCCCTCCTCGTACTGGTATCTCAGGTGGTTTGATCTACCGAAAATGATCAAGTATGTGGATTGGATCAACGTAATGACGTACGATCTCCATGGGGTGTGGGATGCCTCCAATCCCATTAGTAGCATTGTCCAAGGCCATACCAATCTAACCGAGATCAAAACGGCGGTAGAGCTCTTCTGGAGGGTCGATGTACCCCCTGGTATGCTTGTCTTGGGCTTTGGGTTCTACGGCCGTTCTTTCACATTAGCAGACCTCAGTTGTACGACACCCGGATGTCCCTTCAGCGGCGCCTCAGACGCAGGACCCTGCTCAGATACTGGTGGCATGCTTGCCTACTACGAAATCATGAGTATGCTACAGGGTACATCTGCCTCGCCAAAGCGAGCCACTATCAGTCCGACGCATGACAAGAAAGCGGCTGTCAATTACTTTACTTTCAATGACAATCAGTGGGTCTCTTATGATGACCACATAACCTTCAGGCAAAAGGTCAACTGGGCCAACGATGTAGGGCTGGGAGGCGCGATGATCTGGGCATCCGATCTCGGTAGCTATCTCCTCTCCCTCGCCACCCCACTTCCCCGCTGCAGCACTGACGATGAGTGCTAGATGATGATAGATACTCGGCCCACTCGGGTCTTCTAGGCCGCAGCATCATCTCTACCGCAACCCTGCAGGAGATCAATAAAGCGGAGTCCAACCCCAAGTCCGTGATCACAGACCTGGCTGGGTTCAACGGACAGAAGTGCTTCCGGCATTCCGGCAAATGCGTCAATCTAAATGACGACGCGGCCATGGCCAACGCGTGCGGCAGCGGCAACACGGTCGTCGGCTGGGATGACGCTGGGTGTGGTAGGAAGAGCTGCCACTGCGGAAAGCCCATCTGCTGCCCGTCGAATGCGGCGCCCAAGAATTGCAAGTGGCGTGGCCAGAAGACCGGCCAGGGCGGAGCCCGATCCGACTGCAGCGGGCAATGCGAGGCTGGGGAGATGAATATCAATGGTATTCGTTCCTCGTGGGGCGGGGGCTTCACCAACGACGGTGATACCAACAAATGCGGTCGAGGGTACAAGGCGTTCTGCTGTCCAGACCCCGATTACAGGCAAGTGACCAGAGGATGTTCTTACGCAGCATGGTCAGTTCTGGGGTTATCCCCATTTCTTCCTTTTCTGATGGTAATATCTACTGACTCCAAGTGAGTGCAGCGGGAAGAACTGTCCCAGTGGCAAAACCGCACTTCTGACCAAGTTTGATGATTGTTGGGCCAAGGACAAAAGTACTGCTGCCCGGACCCGGCCCAGCTCGCTGGCTGCCACTGAGTGGGGGGTAGTGGCGGCACCGATTGCGCGAACGCCCGGTGCAATGCCACGGAGTTACAGGTCGATCTCGCTACGATGTGCGACAGCTCGCACTCCTGTGAATGGGGTCGTAGCCGGGCTGCATGCTGCTCCGTGAAGAAGGCACCCACCCGCAAGGCTATGTGCACCATCGACCTGTGCGACAAGGACAGCGAATACTGCGGAGCGAGTGCCAGTGACTTCTGGAAACGAAGCTTCGAGGAGGGCGAAGAACACAGCCTCCAGAAACGTAAGGTTGGCAAAAAGTTTGCAAAGGCGACCATCGATGGACTGATTATCAAGTATGTTATTGCGGGCTATCCCACCATCGGAGAGCTGTTCAGCATTAAAGGAGCAGCTCAAGTCCTCATGAGAGCCTTCCGGACCCGACACGGCTATTGTGCGGGAAGTACGCTCGATGTAACGGACTTCAAATCCAAGCCGAGCAAGGAGGAGTATGCAAGGCTTAACACTGAGCATCCCCTGGATAAGAGTCTTATAGGGAAATGGATGGAGGCCGCGGGTAACGGTGTACTGCCGACGTCAAGAAGGCCGCTTCTCAAGCCAATTGATCTTGCATTCTGGCAGAAGGTGTGGAACGAGGCCAACACTGAATTGGGCAAAAAGCCCCCGGTGGGTAGAAATCAGACACTGGGAAAGCGGCCAGATACACCCAGTGAGCGTATTGCCGAAGCCTTTGGATCGAATCACAATCCCTTCCCCTTTCTAGCTTCCGAGGATGCTGTGAATATAGCCAAGGTATGCGAATCGCCTGCTCATTGCAATACCTTTCGAGACTAACCTGTACACACAGGGGAGGATATTCGAGCACAAAGACCCAGTGCAGTTGCCTAAGATCTCCAGATTAGCGAAGGATGCTGTTAAGGCAGACACCGATGCAGCAGTTGACGAGTTACTCTCCGAATTTCAGACGGTACGTGGCATCGGAAATCCAGTTGTACCGGAAAAGACTGATCATGCTGGCTAGGCGTTCGCGGCCTTGGAGTACATCCGCAACAGCGACTTCGAGATACGCTACAACGATGTGATCCAGCAAGTCTACCTGCAACTGGGCTACATCGAAGAGACGACGCGAACGCACAACTTACAGAATTGATGCAGTGAGTGAACGATCGACCATGCCTCATATTCCGTGACCCTTGTACGTAGGTGGGCGCGAGAAGCGATCCGGCTGGGGAGGGCTCTCTACATTGAAGCACATAACGCAGGGCGCAACCTGCAAAACCACGATCGTGTGATGGCCGCTCTGGACGAATTCGAGGATCTCATTGCGCAGATTCGTATGCCGGCTATATACCACCTGAAGTACCCCAATCGGGACAATGGAGAGGGGTCAAGTGGTAATAACTCATAGATATGCGATGATGCTGGAGGCTCTGGTAAACACAAGCCTTGATACTCTCGGGCTTCAGTTCTTGGATACCGGTTCATGTCTGTCCTACCGAGGGACCGCACTGCATTCCCTCCCTGTGGGGCAGGGGACGCTTTCGAAACCTGTATATATACAACAGCTTCAAGAGTAACAATATATTGAACACAGTAGTTGACAACACGCCTAGAAGACATAGAGAGATGGAAACTGCATAACCGTGCAGAATACCCTCTTTCAGTCCCAAAGCCCCTCAGGCCTCGAAGCAGCACCATGTTAATGACAGTCAGGAATGGATCATTCCTCACCCTCTCAGACGGACTACAAAATGCTCATCGCAGTTGATTAGCCCTAGACACTCGGGAGGGTGAAGATTGTGACGCTTTCACGGTGGCGAGGAGACACTTGTACAGCGAGGGGACTGCCTCGTCATTTGGCGGCACCGTTCAACGCAAATTCCCCGACATGATGTTTTCGCCCTCGGGTTGGTTGCTTCTGTGACTGAAAATATCAAAGGATGAACAGTACCACTTGACAAGGCTCTAACCCGGCAAATAGTGGAATCTGAGCCTTCTACACAAAGGCTTCATTAACTCAACTGTTGCTGATAAATAGGTTACGAAGTATGATCATTTCAGAGATATTGACAGTCTTGATTGAGTGGAGATAAAATGGTACAACTCAATTATAACTTATAACTTTCGGTAGAGAAATCGACCCATGAACTGTGCCCGGTCGGATTCGCTTTGGTAGATGCACCGGCGGGGGAAGGTTATCTCTGTAAAAGTACCCCGCAAGCCCAAGGAAAGTCATGAGGTTGATGGAACCCTAAGCCCCTACTCCTGAGTCTTCTGGCTAACTTGCCTAACTAATACCGTGTCAAGACTTATCCAAATCATCATTTATCGTCTTTTTCTATACGTTAGCATATAATTCAGACATCAGCAACCTTGCAAAGTAGCAGTATAATGGATATTACTAAAATAATTACCAGCTGTGAAAGCGTATCAAAACTTCGACCTTTATCGTTATGCCCGAGGGATAAGAAGTATTACATATCCGCAACATGATATCTATCAGACTTTTGAATACTATTATATGAAGACTAGACTGTGCTATATAACTTCAATGCATTGCTTGTGAAAAGGAAAACGAGAGATTGCTTCCGTTTCCAACCCTCGTGGATCTACCCTACACCATTCCTCAGAAGAGGCAGGCTGCTTTTCACCAGTAACAGGACAAGATATGCGTCCCCGTAATCTGGCCCGTCTCACACGTCCCACTCGTCTCTTCATACTTGCAGGTCGCGTCGGCGTATTTGTTGCACGAGAGCGTCCCGACTTTCTGGTCCTTTGTGGGGTCGACATTCGCATAGTCAGCCGTGAGCGAGCACGTATCGCCAAACACCGTGATTCCGGTCAGACTGGTGGGCTTCCTGGTGCCAGTCATCACGCTGCGGGACCACGTGGTGTCGCGCGGGCAGTTGCTCTGGGCGAGACCGACGTACTCGTAATCCAGACCCTGGTAGATGTAGGTGTGTTTGTTGTTTCCCACCTCCTCGCGGAGGAACAGAGCCCAGGCGGACTTGTCACCGTAGGTTGGAAGCTTGGTATTGGTGGAGGTTGAGCCGGCTGCGGTTGCTGTGGCTGTAGTTGTGGTGCTAGTGCTGGTTTTACGCGCCGTGGTTGTCGTGGCGGTTTTGGCAGGATCCGCGGTGTACCCCAGATACGTGTACCACCCCGAGGATTGGCCCGCAATGCTGGACCAGGCGCTGTCGGCCAGGGCCCCACCGTCACTACCCTGGTCATCGCTGGGGTTGACAAACGGGCAGCTTTCGCCGGTGGCGGTCGTGGTCGTAGTAGTGGCCGTAACGGAGCAGCCGACCTCAACGAGGGTGCTGGTGGTGGTGCAGGAGGTCGAGCTGGAGTCAAGCGATGTGCACGAGACCCAAGCGTCGGTTATTGTCTTGCGGGTGCAGGTAGAGGTGGAGGTGGTCTTGGAGGTCTGACTCTTATTCGAGTCTTCATTGTTGGCATTGGGGTCCGGCGAGTTGCCGTTGATGTCGATGCCGCCCCAGCCAAAATCGATTCCGCCGTCATCGTCGTCGTCGTCATCGTCATCTCCATCTGGATTGTCATTACTGTTGGACCCTTTGCCTGGACTGGAGCTTCCGTCGTCGGTCTTGCTGCCGCCATTGTTGTCGTCGTCGGTGTCAACGTCGCTGTAGGTGAACCCGGTTCCCCTACAGGCCCACGTACAGCCGCAAAAGCGATCGCTGCACAGCTTTCCACAGTCATTCGTGCACTTGGGGCTCACGGGACCATCGGCAACGGTGATGGCGGGGGGCTTAGGAACAATGAGGTTGTCGTCGCTGCCGTCCTTGCCATAGGGCCTGGTATCCCAGGGGTAAGGTGGAATGATGACTGTACGCGGCCGGGGAGCATGCGTCACAGAACTTTGACCCAGAGGGTTAGGGTCATCCGCGATAATCACGGTACTTGGGGGAAGACGAGGCGTGGGATGAACGGTAATGTGACTGTCAGTAGGTCCGTTGACCACCACAGGCCAGAATCCCCAGCCGGTTACTTGGACTTGATTCAGACATCACAGCGTTAGTTGGGCTGTGCTCAACCTTCGAATTGGATTTACTTACTCGGTGGTATGTCAACCGTAGTCGATTCCGCGACACGGGTCGTTGTCGCCACGGTTGATACCTCACCGTCCGTCTGCGTCGTCACACTGCTGTCCTGCCATTCCACCTGCAATGTCGTGGTGTATGGGGGAGGATAAATGATTGTTGGACTTCCCAGTGTCGTTTCGGGGAATATAATCGTGCATGGAAAGGGACAGTCGGCGAAGGGATCTTCCCAGACGCCTGACCCAACAAAAGCGATTGTGTCGTTAGAGATATTAGAAGTTGAGGACGAGCTGGAGGAGTCATGTCCGGTCGAACCAGTGGAAGGGTCCAGTGTGGACCGTAGCTCACAGGCACCATCCGGACAGTACCCTCGACTGCACGCAAAGTCGCACAAACCGTGATACTGGTTGTAGTCGACAGTGGACACCGGGACCCCTGTAAGACTGGAGTTGGCTGCCGGCGCGTCGATCAACACCCCTTCTGCCGTACACGTACATGAATGAATCGGACAGTAACCGAAGTTGCAGGCGTATGAACACAATCCTCCGAGGTTCCCTTCGCCTGTTCCGGCCACGCAGGCGGAAGGAGTGAAGGGGGAGCTGCTAGGAATTGTCAATGGCGAGCTGACTGTAGCACATGCACCCTCAGGGCAATATCCATAGTTGCATGTAAAGCTGCACAGTCCACTGTAGTTGGCATCTTCTCCTTCGGCCGGATAGCCTGTAATACCGGTAGCATTAGGCAAGGTTCTTTGCTCCCCGACCATAGTACAGTAACAGGCTCCCACCGGACAATATCCGTATTTGCAGGCGATGATACCAGAGCAATTATCCACGAATTGTGCGGGGGGCCTCCTCCTGTCTGGCCCGGCACTACCTTCAAGATCAGCAATAATCAATCCAAGTCAGCAGAGTATATCAACCGGGAAGGGCTTGCGCTGCTTGGTACTCCGAATGGCGGCGGAATCGGTTGGCTCCTAATCAACCACAAGCAACAATTCATGGATGGGAGGAAAACTAAAAGACCAGTCCAGGTTACAGTTTGGAGAACAACAGGTCATCCCAAAAATGAGGATTGGTATCATATGAGTTTCCAGTTGAAGAATCTCGCAGCTCTGCGTGGGTGAGCTGGGGGCAAAACCGAAGATAGGAATACTACCCTGTTATCTGTAACGGTGAAGTGAAATGTTCATCAGCCTGGACGCACATGAGTTTAACTCTATAGCTTTCTGTTTCCTGACTGCTATTTAACAATCCATTCACTAAGACATGGCACGGCTTTGCAGACGGACTAATGTCATCAAGCCGCCAGACTACTCTTTGCCTCCTGTTCCTCCTGCGCCAAGCGCGCTGCAGCAAATTCGGACCACCGATAATTCCTTTCTCTTCCATCTTTCAGTCTTGGCATATAGTCGACCGGGACCTGGCCCCCGTCAGGACCCGCAACAATAGGACAATTCTTTCTGGTTTGCCCATTACTAGGGCTTGCTGACCAAAGACCTAAGTTGTAGAGCCTCCATCGGTCCCAGAAAACCAAGCCTAGTCCGAGTAGTGGTCGAGGATCTAGAAGAGAGCCTGTTTGGAACATAGCCGGACGTTCATATGCCTCATATGTCGGTAGCATCATCCATAGATTACCAATATTTCGTTCTTGCACAGCACAGATAGTGTTGCCCCATTGCCCCAAAACAGGCTTGCACGTATCCTCCTCGGGAGACGGGAGAGGTGGGGGACACCAAACCCCGAAGCTGCGGAAAGCAATGGCTTGAGAATCATCGCTACCTTGGGGATCCTGGCGCCTGAGAGACAATGCATCGGGCAGCTCCAGCCAAAATCGTAGGTAGAAGCTATCGAGGTTGGCACTCAGGGGTTCCGATAGGTTTGGATGGGGACAGATATCCTGCAGACACTCCGACACAGCCCGCATTTCATCCCCGGTGGGTTCTCCGTCTTGCGTTGGCCCGCGTTCAGGCCTTTCGGAAGGGATATCAAAGTCCGAGACTCGTAGATAGAGATGGAGCTCGCTGAGAGACCAGCCTATCTGAGGGACGACTTTCCAAACATCCGAATACAGCTGTAGATGCCACAAGGCTCGGTAAACACGGTACTCTTCCGCCCACGATGGAGGACCGGCCTCTCGCGGTGGGTATGGCTCTTCCCCCTTTAGCCTCCGGGCCGCATCCCTTCCGTAGCCTATTGGTTGCACCGCTCGGGTGCGTGCCAGAAAGGTGGTTAAGCAGGCGCAGGCCAGTCGCTGGATGTTGGCTGCAACCCAGACCATGCCCCGCAGCACAGTGCCGGTCACAGAAGTGGGGCTCAGAGGTGAGGAGTAACCCTGCGCCATAAACTCGGCTAAGGTCAGATTGCATCCGGAGGAAAAGGGCAAGCTCTGGAGATCCCCACACATCCGGAAGAACCGGTGCAGTTGATGGCTCATCATGGGGTTTGTCCGTAAGATGTTCTCAACGAGGTAGATGGCATCGGAGTGAGCTTGATTCGAACCTCCCTCGGGGTGGAATAGTGCGGCGATGCGTGGCGAAACTCGGATCAGGCTGTCAAGCCCAACCCAATCAGCAGCGTCCTCGCTGATTGAAGATAGGAGCTCATGAGGTAGGGTGCTGAAGGGGTCCATATTTTAGGGATGAAAAAGAGCAATTCGGGTATAATTGACGGTACAAAGCCGATGATAAAGGTAGAAGAACAGTTCAGATGCTGCTGCCTTGGCTCTTAAAAAGGGCCTGCAAGCCAAGATAAAGCCAAGAAATACTAATTGACAGTATTGGAAAAAAAAAAGGGACTTGTTTCCGCCCCGCTCTCATGAAGGGTGGGGCGGAACCGGACAATTTCCGGCCCCTGCACAACGGCGGATGTTGCCGATGTTTCCGCCACGAGTGGCGATCTGTGACACCGTTCCTGGCGTGCTCGGTTCCTGGACTTCGCTTGAGCCTTTGGTACTCTTCTTTTGTGACACTAAAGTTAGTGCCTAGTCCCAATTACTGTACATACTAGTAATACTAGTGGTGAAATTTATGGATAGCCGAAGTCGGGAATCAAATTGAACATGTCTATGGCAGATATTTGCTGCACATGTCAGCCCCTTTCTTTACTGCCAGAGCTTTCATCACTTATTAGGCGTCTTTCAACCGGCCCCTCTCTGTCGAGGTTCTCTTCTTCACTTTTATTCCTAACCATGATTTTTCGTGCCACAGGCCTTGCTACACTACTAGCTCTTGGAGCCAGTGCTTCGGTCTCACCACAGCCGCGAGCTCCTTGCACTCGTTCCGTCATTGAGGATAATATTTCATTTTTTAGTCATGGAGCGGTTGCAGTCTCTCGGCAAGTGACCAATGCCTCTGCCTGTGCAGCTCAATGTGCCACACTGTCTACGTGTCAAGCCTGGCTTTACTCCACCTCGGGGCAGGAATGCTAACAGTATCGCGAGCAGCCCGTCTCCAAGGACTATAACCCGCTATTCGTGTCCGGGAGCTGTCAAAGGCCAGCAGCAGTCTCGCCGGCCTCATCGATTGCCCTTCCCTCTGCCTCGTCCGGAATCCCGACCCCCTCTCTATTTGCAGTGAGTTTTCTGGGACTATTCTTCTTTAAATCCTCTTAACAATGCCTATACCTCCCTACTAACATGACAAATTCTGTAGTCACAAAGGCCTGAAGAGTCGTCTGCTGCGATCATCAAGCGCGGGTCTACTTCGCATCATCACCATACACATCGTAATGGTCATTCTCCTCACTGAACAGGCACATTACCCAGCATCGGCTTAGTCTCGCCCAATGCATGATTTTCTGCGAGTTATCTTCAGCTATTTCTCTTCAGCTCTTTTTCTTCACCTCTTGGTTACAAAGATATTCTTCTGGGTTTGGCTTTGCAGTGTGCCACTGTATCTGATGCATGTAAAGTCGAAAGCCTTCGTAGGATACCAACCAGTCTAGCCAATTGCATGTGTATTGTACACCAGAACAAGCTTTCTCTCTATATGATAACATTATTTTTTATTTGTGTAGGCTAATTGTTAATAATCCTACAACTTCACTAGCTAGAGTACTTGCTGCCCGCTGCATACTCATCTCTAAGGACTTTACTTTAGTCTTGCACACCAAACACATCTCTTCTTCGAATCTTTTCGAAGATCTTGAAATAAATATATTTTTCGATGGATTTTTAACTATAATCTACTACCGAACCTTTTACGCGTACAGTCCCACACTAATCACAGTAAAAATAAATAAAAGGTAGCAACATAGCTCAAGGTTATAAATAGCTCCCTGAGTTCTGTGTAAAGTATACGGGCTTCCCCACCGCCTGCGTTGCTTGGCTCCCTTCACTATAACACGCACTGCTTCCACCCCCTTCTACTTGAGAGATTTCTGTGATGATCGTGCAGGATACCCTTGCTGAATGCCCGAAACCCTTTACGCGACCCCGACAATCAGCCATGACCATGCCAGCTCCAGACCGCGGGCCTATCTCTTCTCTCCTGGTGGGCAAATGCCAAAACTTGTCGCAGACTACCTCCTCAAGAGGGTCTGCAATCCCGCGACGCTGCTTCCCAGGTGAGGAAATGCTCTGATGCTTGGAGGACACTGCCCTATGCTTCGGCGCGACGGGTTCTGCTTTGTGGAAAAAGGGTACGCTGGAGCCGCTCTTGGATATTGTGTCGGACGAGGCATCGTGGCCGGCGGGCCGCTCGTGCTCCTGGAACATACTAATCCTCTGGCAGATTGTGCAAAGTATATTGTTTTTAAGGTTTTCTACTGGAAGACGAATAGTAGCCAGGGCTTTCGTTGAGGGGGCGCCCGGGACCGACGGGTACAGCCAGGACAGCGGCTGCGAGACCGCCAATGAGAGCCATGATAGTAGGAGACTTCATGTTGCGTTACGAAGGGCGAACAAACTGGAGTACACGCTCTTAGATAAGTGGCAGACTGTTTCTAAATAAAGCTCCGGGTTCCTATATAAATAAGAGATGAAGGGAGGGGGGCTACAGAGATAAGATCGTGCACGTAAAGGGAGCTATGTGTGTTGATTCACAGCTTCCTACGGCAAGGTCTTTACTGACGTGCGTCAATATTATGCATGATCTTTCATATCAATTCGTTCATATGTGATACGCTACATGCTGGTCAACTGACATGATAGCGGTAGCTACTAACTTATCATGCAATCCATATGCGTGGCTGTCGTCTAACTCTTGCACGGCATTATGTACCGGTAAGCTTATGACTTTGCAAATAGGGGTGCCGTTGGCCTTCCCCAGCCTCTGATGGACCAGGCCAGTTCTGGCGACTTCACTCACAATGTCGATGATTTCTCCTGGTTAGCCTAGACCCACCATCTCCCTGTTTCTCCGCGGCTCTTGAGCAACAATTAAGGATGTAATTAGGCTAAGGACTTATTAGAGTGAAAGCGCCAGCTATTTGAACCTATCTGGGGTGGTATCTGTCAGCGGCCCTGTGGCCTCGCTGGTCGGACTGCTCTCCTCCCGCCGCGCGCGCATAGTGCTATAGCATGCGCATTTTACCTACCTAACCAAAGCTACCCTATGTCATTGGACTATGACACGTCTTTCTGGTGACCTAGGTAAATTGAAACAAAACAGGCCTTCTTTCCTCCGTATTACTTACATACATGCAAGTGCTTGACCACTCGACCGTTGGCCCGTCGGGCCACACATAGCCGTGCAGAAAGTCCCCCTCCCCTCAAAATGCCCACGGGGCTGCAACATCACCCATGAGAGCTAGGTGGAGGACTTATGGTCTTCACAAACATCGATAATAGTTTTGCCGCGAAGAAGCCGCCCAGCGCCGGCAAGTAGGTCCCCTTGGCGCTTCTCCCGGGCCGGAGTTATACTTTTGTGCTTGGAAGGGACTGCCCCAGGGTCAGAAGGGGCTGGGACGAGGAGAATTTGTATGCTCCGATCGCTTCCATGTAGAGGATTGGATGTGATATCGTGGTCCGCGGGCGACTTGGGTACCTGGACGTAACGGTATTTAGCTAAGACATGGATGAGCAATCTGACTGAAAGGAGATGAGTTACCAAGAGATTTGTAGTATCCGGGCTCCGTGTGGATGGCTTTTGGAGTGGTGCGGCCAAGACTCTGGCTGCAAAGACTGCTGAGAAGGATCAAGGAAGTAGAGAGCTTCATGTTATGATGACTAGGATGAATGTAGATTCCAAGCGCAGTTTTTGGAAGGGCGACACCGGTCTGCTTATACATATGCAGCTCCGGTTCCTAAGATAATGTGCGTCACGGAGTATGGCTAGCGGAGGATATATGCAGGGTAGCGGTGATGTTCATTACCTATCTTGAAGAGTGTGTCCGTCCTATTGACAGAACATTCTATACGGCTTGAGGCTCCTGAAAGGCTCGTTCATGTATGTGAAAGGGGTACAGCCGCTGATGCAGACTCGATTGCGGCGATCATTATACTTCCTCAAACACGTTAGATATGACCTGTCATATGCTGTTTGGCGGGATAGATGTAGCAGCGGCGTCTCCGTACAGAGTTGGAATTCGTAGTGCAAGTCTTCTTTGGAGAATAATATACAGGATATCAAATCAAGGCATTTTAACAGAACATCCGACTTTTCGTATAGAGGCCTCGACGCTGCGCCCGGGGGGCGGGGGGCACCGCCCTAATACTCCAAGGGGGCTGCTGCCCTCTTTTTTGGCGGGACGGGTACGGAGAGTTTGATGGGTCCGCTCCCATGGCCTGCAGGCAGGACGACGGTATATTAGGTCGTTGGCTCCTTGTACTTGTGGACCTGGGCACGTTACCATATTGACGCTTTTACGAGGCATGCGTCCCTAAGTCACTTACCTCGAGATCAGTAGTATCTAACTCCTGCGGCGAGGCTCTGAATGCGTCCGTCCTCGAGGCCGCTGATAAACAAGAAAGTATGAAATATCATTTCATGAGTGATAGATAAGGATTCCGAGTATTATCTGCGAAGAGCGGGAGGGTCTATTTACGTAGAGCTTTATAATCCTAGATAGATATGAGGTCAGAGGAGAATTCATGTAGGCTAGTAGTTTAAAGTAACCTAGAATATCGCTATGCTATCCGAAAGATGTCATTCATCAATATGGGTCCCTTGTAGCCTATCCATGCACGCAAAGGGCTATCGGCCGTGATCCAGAGCACCGTCCCAGAGATCTTGTGCTGATACTTGATAATCAGATCTGCAAGCCTTTTGTCAACTGCTTCAGGTCTGTTACTCGTATGTGATATGCCGGGGCCGGATTTGCATGTTGTGAAGTGTGGGGCCAGTTTAAGGGTGGTTTTAGTGGATAAGATCCAAGGGTCTCGTAGATGTATGAGATGTCATCCTACATGGGTCTGGACTAGTGATGGAACTTTCCATGGAGAGGACGGCACATGATCTTGCGAGCCCTATGTGACCATGTTCGTTGGAATTGTGTCTTCACTCTGCTGTTCACCTATCGTCTAACAAGGTGATTCAGCGTGGCAATGGACACGATCAAAATATAAAGCAGTAAGTTCTTTATCTCCCAGCTTTACTCAAGTTCGGAGGTATTTTTTGCTAAATGTTTATCACGATGGCAAGTTCCACTTCCGACCTGAAGGCCGATCCCGCAAACGATCTGTCGCTGGCTGAAGCTTGCCGATCGCAATTACGTAATTTCGGCTATGTTTTCCGCATAAGTCATGGCAATTGTGGATAACGAGGCCCCAAAGCCAGGCGATCACTAGCGGTGTGTTAATCTCATCGCTACTGATGGCTTCGAGTGGGACAAGTCCAGAGACTGTCCATAGATGACTCGATGAACTGTGGGTTATTCGTTCAGCTAACTGAGGACTCCACACTTCTACAGCAGCCCATTCGCTGGGTAGTGGAATCATCAATCGAAGCTCACAACAAGCCAGTCTCATTCAAGCCAGAAATTGAATCTACATAAGAGATCTCCACACTGACTGCTGCTGCAGGTCATCGCTTGATCTGGGCCGATTCCACTTGACGGACCTCTCCGTCTTGACATCTATGCACGCATGCCCAACCATTCCCATCGAACGAATAAGATCCGATCTTCCAACCTGCACGCATAACGAGTGAATGTACGTATGCCTGAGCGTTGCTGAGCTGGATAAGTTCTCCGACTGGATACGCAACGGCTGAATATGTCTGCACATGAGAATGAGTGGAGACCGGTCCACATTCCCTTAGGGATCCGCTTCAGCTCAGCTCCCCTTCAGCTCACCTCCTATCCAGGCTGGATTCGGCTGCTCCGTAATTAGCGAGCCGAAATGGATCGTTCATATAAATAGGGCCAAGGGATCCATGCTGCGCCCTGAATTGTTGTGCTTCCATACAAAAACCACCAATCCTAACCAACCAACCCTCACATACTACATAATGTCACCCTGTCCGTCGGTATGTAATCCAAATAACAGTGCGACATACTCTACAACATGCTAAAAGACACACCAAGGGCTGCCGAAACGGCAAATGGACCTGTGAATGCACGAATGGCACGTGGACGTGCGATCGTTGCAATGGCTCCGGCGACACTGGTACGAGTATGGAACATCAGGCGTTCTACCTGGCGCGAAATATAGTGAAGCTGGGCAAGGCTCGGGGCAATTGCGGAGTGTGTCGTGGGACCGGTCGTAAGGTAGGAAACACCCTCAGCGCTGTTTCAAGTCAAGATTCCCTGATTGAACTGACAATTCACGACACAACAGACATGCCACACATGTCAGGGCACGCATCTCAAGAACTGCAATACATGCGGTGGCACGGGGGAGGATGCGGGGGGGGAGGCGGAGTATTATTTAGATTGAACGATAGAGCTACAGCCATTTATCCAAGACCTTGTGAGGCACCAAGGAGGGAAAGACCGTCCATCCTTCATGATTGATCGAGAAACCGACAGGGAGCTTGTTTAATCGTGGATGTCACTCCCTCGATGTCGCGTATATATGCTCAGGAAACCTTCCAATTCTACTACGATAAACCATGTATTTAGCACTAGGCTTCTACGAGGTGACCTAAGATGAATTTACGCCGTAATAGCTTAATTTGCGGTGGGTTCATGATAGAACTCCAACAACACGCTTCAAGGAATACACTACTTGTATGATTCGTCCGACTTGTTTGCAGTTTCTTGTTACCTTGTATGGAAGCTCATAGCAGTACTACAAAGAGGGTGAATCTAGTAGCAATGAAAACAGCCCAGCAGGATACGAGAAAATCAGAAATATATCATAACCTCAGTGAGTACTACCCTACTGGACCAGCCAGAGTACCACTCTTCGAAGGTCCACTGATAGAAGCAGCCAACCAGTAGCCAACCATTTTTGGTATGTACCTTAGTATATATACCACCAAGTACATATGAGCTGAACTGGGATGAAGTATGAAAGGCACTTGATTAAGTTGACTCTGCATTGGCCACCAGCGACAACCTGGAGTGCATCACCATGTACACAAGAGCGCCAAACCACTCCGCCATCTTCCTGTCGGACTTTACTTGAGATGCATGTACATAGAATTCCACGCAAAACACCGCCTCCCGCTTGCCAAACCCCACGGAGCCCTCAAGCCACCACCGTGGACTCCGGGAGTCAGCCCTGCAACTCATCCAGCAGTTGTGTCGCCTCTTGAGGCAGGTCGCAATATCCTTCACGCAGCCGGTGAGTACATTCCCGTCGGAGGCAGTATTGTAAACGTCTTGACGCTTCTCACGGTAGGGGTTCAGGACTGCCCCGTGGTCGGGCGAGACTGTGTTGTGGAGGATCAGCGCGCTCGCATCGCTTCCCGGCATAGTATTGATGGCCCCGTGGTCTGCGGGTTGCCCGTGCATCTGGACATATCATACACTAGGTCATCCAGACAAGAAGGTGACCACCACTAAGCCAACTACAATCCGAGGCCTAACGCTACCCCGCCCAACTTCAAATACAGAAGCCGAACTCGTCGCAGACTACCCCGTCAATGGGGCCTGCGATTCCTCGTCGCTGCTCCCGTGAGGAGGTCGTGGTCTTCTGCTCGGAAGTGAGCGCCCTATCGGCAAGGGGGGGCGGTAGGTTGACTCCGGGCAAGGCGCCAGTGATGGTACCCACGAGCTACTCGTTGCATCCGGACACATCAATACTCCATAGCCAAGGGACGTTCATGCAACTGCGATCACGGGAGGGGCCACTTACCGGGGGATCGATGGCATCGACGCTTCCCATTGCGGATTTCTGATGTGGTGCTGCCAGAACGCCGGCTAGGAGACCGCTGGTGAGGATTAAGGCAGTGGGGAACTTCATCTTGAAAGGGAAAGATATGATTTTTTGATGCTGGCCTCTCAAATGGTGGCGAGCGAAGGGGTGCAAGCTCGGTTCAAATGAGGCCCCGGGACCTTTAATGAGGTGCGCTTCAGGGGCGGTACTGTATACTTTCAGGGTATCGCCAATGAGACTGGTCAAGCACAGTATGTACTGAGGTACGCACCAATGATATCTTCTTGACAGAAGTCAAGGAACCCCTTACATACCTCTTACATAGAATCATGGGCGCTGATCTCCAGCCACTGGCCGCGATCCGCGGCCAGCGATCTCGGGCACCGTCTCCCAAAACAGTCGAAAGTTGGTGATATATGAGAAAAAGATATTCATTTTTGCTGTACGCACCGGTAGCCTGATTGGCCAGCTAGTAGATGTATGAGCACTAGTAAGTTACGTACTGTATCGTATGGGGCTGAATGTGGAGCTCTGTATTTTACGTGACGATGTAATACTGGCCAAGCTTTGTAAGTTACTGATCCCGAGCTCCACCGCAGCAGGGCCTTGCCGAGCCCGCGACAGCCCACCACAGCGGGGCCGGGTAAGTGAGCGGAGCCGGGTCTGTGCTGAATGCTTGTTTCTTTCTTCCCTTTTTCTCGCTCGAATAATGCCCTTCATGGGATACATTGACGTCATATCAGGGAGAACATCTTATACCTTCCCCTACCGACTTCCCGAGAGATGGGCTGCGGTCGGTCTTATTCCAGCTTGTGCATCATGCTCGTGCATAGGGCGTATGTCTACTTGTGGCGTTTCAGATTCGAGAGTTGGCCATGCCCGTCCTTGACTGTGTGATTGGAGTTGTCGGTGTGAGGATTTATGAGTACCGGGAGCTAGATCTATCGCACCCATTGTTGCTCACTTCATCAGCCAGGCTGTTGTCATATGATCTTCTCAGCCATCCGTCTAGACCCTCGATCATTGTGGTACATATTCCACGCGGGCCAGGTCTCACTAGCAGAGGTACTTGATGTGCAGCCTGAATCATCAGGCTTTTGAGGCGTCCTTGCTAAGTGATTGCTCAATGCACCTGACAGAACTCCGTAGCAGTCCCAATTCTAACAACATTGGTCAATTACCAGACTTTGTTCTAGATCATGTGCCGGGCTGAGGTCCCTTCCACTACAAGGTGATGTGTCAGAGACGAGGAGCGGAGTCTGAGCGGGCTGTCCTCGTCCTCTTCCGCCGCAGTCTCGTGCCTAACATGTTACTTGTCCCGCTCATTATGTGACAGATGGAATCCGCCCGCAGACAACAATTGGAAGCTACACTAGCACATTCTGGACACTCAGCAACAGTCAAACTACAAGCTTTTCCCATGAGAAGAATCAGTAATTGGCCGTTCTCCAACGAGTACTAGCCCAGTGTCCTCGCCATCACGATAATCATCGGCTGACAATCCACACAAGATTTCACACCCGATTGACTTGTGTTAGATTCGCACGAATATTGGAAATCCACTAACAACACAACCAAGCTCACGATTCACCCATTACCAATGCCAACCTAGCGCTACTACTCCCAACCACCAACCTACATCCTCCCCCTGACCTCCCCCGCCCCACCCCCAGCCAACCCATCCACCGCCCTAATCAACGCATAAACCGTCTCCAGCACAGGGACATCAACCCCGACCCTCCTCGCCCGCCCCACCACCGTCCCAATAATCACATCCACCTCCATGCGCCGCCCCAACTCCCGATCAGTCTGCATGCTCGTCCGCACCGCCCCGAGCCCCTGCATGCGGGCGATCTGCTCCTCGACCAGGGCCTCGCGCAAGGCCACACCGGACGCGTGCGCCACGCGCACCACCTCGCCCATCAGCCGCTTGGTCAGCGGCAGCGCCTCCTCCGAGGAGCGCAGCCAGGCCTGACAGTCCTGCGCCGTCAGGGTGGTCAGCGTGTTCCAGGCGCAGTTCCACATCAGCTTCTCCCAGCGGGTGCGCTGCAGGGCGTCCGGCGCGAGCGGGGTCAGCGGCGTCGGGTGCGGGTTCGCCGGGGCGCTGAGGAGGTCGATGAAGGTCGAGAGACTCGGGACTGCGGAAGGGTTGGTCGGCGGGTAGAGCCCCAGTTGCGTCGCTTCGGAGGTCGTGTGCGTTGTTGTCCCCGGGGTGGGCTGGTGGGCTCCGACCCATGTCTTTCCATTTCGAAGATCAGTATCGGTATCGGTGTGTCAGGTGAGAGAGATATTCGGGCGGAGTGTGGGATCAGATTGCAGTATGTGGGAGCAGCCGGAGAACGGTAGGGAGTATACGCACCACGCACGAGATGATCGGGTTCTCGGCATACAAGCGCCGGAACGGCTCTTCGTTGCCTACCCCGTTCTGGATGATCACGATCGCGGTGCGGTCCGTGATGGCTGGCGCGAGAACGCGGGCGACGGTGTCCACGTCGATGGCCTTGTTCGTGCAGACGACGTAGTCGAATGGGGCGGAGTCTGGGGTGATTTCCGAGGGCGAGCGGATTACTGTGCTGTCGTTAGCGTCCAGGTGGTTTCCCTCTGGGCGGGTGGTGAATGCTTACCGCGGTCCGGGTGGAAGCGGTGCTCGCCGTGGTTGGCGCTTTTCAGCAGGATGCCCTATTCGTTGTTAGACATTTCATTTCAGCGAGAAATTCGAGAAAGGGGGTGTACATTCTCCTTGACAGCCGCGTAGTTCGAGCGAGCGACGACCGTCAGATGCACGCGGGGACAGCTGCGCAGGATGAAGGCGTAGAAGGAGCCGATGCTGGTTTTGAGTCAGTCAATTCTGTTGGTTCGGGGATGGTGGATACTCACGCGCCGAGGCCAAAGAGGAGGACTTCAATCTTGTCAGACATTGTGAGATTATTGTCCAGCACAGGTGCAGACACCTGCAGGCGATGTAGAAGATATGGGGTTGACTGGGGGCGGGGAAACGTGGGGGTGCATGGCAAGGAGCAGCATCCCGTGCGGGGGTCGGTCCAATTCCGGCGGGTTTCTGTCCGATCGAGCTGACATCCCACGTTGACCCATTGCGCCTTTGCCCCTTTGCCCCTGGACAATTAGTTACTCCTAGCTGACAGGCTCACCAGTTCTAAGACACACTGCCACCCAATTCAAGAATAAACAGGCCACAGATTGACCCAGTGGTTGAAGAGCATAATCTAAACTTCACTGACACTAGATAGACCATAAATCCCACATCTACATCTACCTCAACCAACCCTCACTTCACCCCAACAAACCAAGGTATATATACCAGCCCCCTGCCTCAAAGCCCCCAACTCCCACCCCAATTCCCACCCGTCAACCCCGTCACCCCCCTCAACCAATCCACAAAAATCACCTTAAAACATTCCGCACCCCCGTCTCCATCCACAACTTCGTATACTGCTTATGCAACCAGAACACATGCGCCGGCATGGGCGGCGCCCCAGCCCCGTCCGCGCCCGTGTCGTTCTTCGTCCCCTTGAAGAAAACACTCTTCAGCCCGAACTCGGCAACGCCCTCCTCGGGCTTCACGACCGCGGAAATCTCAAACAGGCCGTCGGAGTCGCGCACGCCGGTCTTGCGGGGCGAGTCGCCGCACCGCACGACGATCCGCTCGGGGGTCTTCTCGACGACCTCGAAGTGGTCGGTGATGCGCGTGCCGACCTCGTAGGTGGCGGAGCGCAGCTGCTCCCGGGTCCAGAGGTCCGTGGCCGTGGCCGGGGATTCGTATTTCTTGGAGAGGTAGCGGCGTTGGTAGGCGTATCCTAGCACGATCAGAGGGATTAGTATTGTAGGTGAAAGGATTGGGAATTGGGGAAAAGGCAAGGGAAGGGAGGTGGTGCGCGAGCTAGGTAGGTAGCAAGCGGGCTGGCGCAAGGAAGGAAAAACTCACCCCAACCACTCCACACGCCCGCGCAGAACGCCTCGGTCAATTTGCCCTTCTTCTCCAGCAGCGAGGGGTTGATGTCGGCCAGCCGCACGCGGCGGACGCACAGGTCGTGGCTCGTGGGGTTGTTGTGCGGGTTCAACGTCTGGTAGCCGGGCGTGTGGAAGATGGGGTCGGTGGTGGGGAGGGGGACGAAGGTGGAGTTGCGCGTGGCGAAGAAGAAGGCGCCCAGGGTGGCGGTGCCGCCAATGGTGGTGAGTTTGAGGGCGCGGCGGATGAGGCCCATTGTGTGTGTTGTGATGCGCGAGAGTGGTTGGTAGTTAGGGAGGTGGTACGGTAGATGGTGGTTTTGGTGACGGTGACGTTGACGGTTGACGGGAGGGGAGGGAAGGTCGAGTGAGATCATCGGTTGCGGGAGCGGAGGAGCGCCTCGGATCGGATTTACTCCGGTTGCGGTACATCCAAAGAGGTTAGCTGTGCTTTGTCCAGTCTACCTAGTATTGAATCTTCAGTGTTTCGATCAGAATAATGTACATTGCTGAGAAAGAGCCAAAATAGCAATCTGTTTTGATCGAATGAATTAATCACTAGCATCCACCATGGTATCTCTCTATCCCGGACAGAAACAAACCAACCCACCCAGAATCTGTACAGGGCAAACAAAATATAAACATCGAAGAACCTAAGCCTCACTCTGTCCCTCCTCAACACCTATACTCTGGGCCACCTCCCCATCCAATCCCTAACATAGCGCCCCAGAATCCCATCCTCGACGATCCTCAACCGCCCATTCCGCAACGTGACACTATCCCTCTCCGCCCGCTCCGTACAGAACCCAGGCTCTTTTCTAGCGTCTGCATACATCGCCTCATAATGCCCCACCAACTTGACCGCAGGGTTCACCCCCTCCTCCCCGCGCGCCTCGCTCTCCCGCAACCTTTCCAACCACTCCGCAAACCCCACCGTCCGGAACCCGTCGAACCCGCACCTCTTCAGGCCCTTCAGCAGGTGTTCCCACTCGAAGCGATGCGGATTCGTGAGGTTATACACGGAATCATCATCCTCCGGCCAGCCATCCACACTCCCCGCCTCGGAATTGGCGGAGGAGAAAGACCCCCGCCGCGACGCCGGCGGCGTATGCGCGCACACGGCGCGCGCGATCTCCAGCACGGCGGCGACGAGCTTATCGACCGGCAGCCACGCGCACTGCACCCCGTCCAAGCGCGGCAGACAGCCCAGCGTCAGCGCGGAGCGCAGCATCAGCGGCAGGGCCTCGGCGTCGTTCCACAGCCCGCGCTTCGAGTGGCCCGACACCTGGCCGATGCGGAGCGAGAACGCCCGCGCGGCCGCGGTGCGCCGCGCCGCGCTGACCATCCGCTCGCCGATCAGCTTCGAGCGCCCGTAGCCCATCTCCAGGGCATCGGAGAGATCGGCGACCGGGGATTCCGGGACGAGGGGTTGCGGGGAGCCCAGGGCCGTGGAGATGGAGCTGCAGTACAGTAATACGGCGGGGGCGGGGAGGGCGACGCTGAGGGAGAAGCGGAGGAGGTTGTGCAGGCCGCGGAGGTGGGGCTCGAAGGCGCTGAGCGGGAGGTTGAAGTTGACGGGCCATGCGGTGTGGATGATGAGCGAGACGGAGCGGAGCATTTCGTTGTAGACGTGCGGGTCGAGGCCGAGGTGCGCCTGGTCGAGCGCGCTGGTGAGGGCGACGATCTTGTGCGTGCGGAAGGCTGGCAGGGTGAGGTGCTTTTGGGATAGGGAGGCGAGGATCGAGGCTTTCGCGTCGCTGCGCCGCGTCAGGCAGTAGACGCGCGAGACGGTGTCGTCGTTGACGAGCTTGTAGAGCGTGTGCGCGCCGATCGAGCCCGTTGGGCCGGTGAGAAGCTGGTTGCGCACATGTTAGCGCTGGCGCACAGGGGATAAGAATGCTGCGGGGCTGGGGACTTACAACGCTCCGGGTGTTGGACACCTCCGCGGGACGAGGGGTGTGCACCGGGAACCCCGACGAGTATTTCTCGATCAGCGCCGGCATCATGGCCAACTCGTCTTCGTCTGCGGCCACCCCCTCATCGGAGTGCCCGCTCTGCGCAGCGGAGATGCACTCCGCCAGACGGGCGATGCTGCCGGTCTCGAACACGATGTTGTGGCTGATGCTCCGGCTGCTCGCGAGGCGGAAGTCGCGCAGGATCAGCCGGCGCAGATGGATGGCCTTGAGGCTGTCCATGCCCTCGGCAAAGAAGTCCGTCTCGAGGTCGAGGCGGGGCATGGCCAGCTCCTCGCGGCAGAGACGCAGCAGATGCTCCTCCGTGGCCTGCAGGTCCAGCTGCAGGGTGCCGTGCGCGTCCTGCTCCATGCGGTTGTACATCCCCTCAATCACCTCGGCGTATCGCGAGTACACCTGGGCGCGGATCATCGACCCCTTGTCCGTGCGGGGCACGACCCGGTCGGCGGCCAGCACCACGACCATGTCCCGGGAGATCTGCGAGAACTGCTCCGCGTGCGCGTTGGCGTCTTCCACCGTGGGCCAGACGAGGTCCAGGAACTCTGCGTCCGAGTATCGGTGCGAGCCGTCCGCCCGGAAGACGAGCAGGCCCGGCACCGACTGGCTCACGCCCACCACCACCGCCTCGTCGATCAGGGGGTTCTGCTTGATGCGGCCCTCGATCGGAAGCGGCAGGACCTTCTCGCCGTTCACCAGCGTGATCCGATCGTCGATGCGCGAGACGTACTTCCACCGGTCGGGGATGGAAGGGTGGGGCGTGAAGACGTCGCGCGAGTGATACGAACCAGGCGGATCATCGGAGTTCGAGGCGGTCAGGGCGGGATGTCCCTGGAGGTAGACGACTTCGTACAGCTCATCGCCGATGGGCTTCATCCAGATGAAGGGGCGGATGTTGTCGAAGAACTTCATGTAGTTCCAGTAGGGATCGTCGGCAGGGCGGGAGATCGACTCGGCCACTAGTCCGGCTTCCGTTCTGTACATCAGTGATTATCAGCAACCGCAAACAAATCGCTGTCAAAGAAGATAACTCACAGTCCGAAAGACCCGCCGAACTTCACCCCCTCCGCGACCAACCGATCGCCCAGCTCATCCGGACAAGGGGCGCCTCCGTATGTGACCGAGTCGCAGCGGCGCAGGACCTGCAACCCCCGAGGACTGTCGACCAAGAGCTGCAGGAGGTACGGCACGCCCTGCACGGACTCTGGACGGGCAGCCTCCAGGGCAGCGACCGCCGTGCGGGCTGTCAGCGGAAGTGAAGCGTCCCACATGTACGCGGTGCGGCGCATGTACATGGCCTGGAGCGCGGTGGAGAGCCCGTGAAGATGGAACCACGGAAGGGAGTTGAAGGAGGTGTAGCCCGGGCCACGCATGGGATGCGTCATCAGGGCCTTGTGGCTGAGGTACAGGGGTTTGGGGTTGCCGGTCGAGCCGGAGGAATGCAGGATCAGGGCGATCTTGTGGATTTGCGTCTCCGGGCTGCGGCTGCGGCGGAGCACCAGCATGGCCGGTTCCTCGACATCCTCGTCCAGCGAGGGTCGTTGCACGATGGGGCGACACGCCACCAGCTTCAGGCGCAGGATCTCCCCCATCGTGGTGCGGATGTTGGGGGCCTGGCCGTACAGGATGGTGTCACAGCCGACCATGTCGAGCAGGGCCACGCAGGCGGATGCCGATAGACGCGGGGACAGCATCATCACGGTGTAGCCGAGTCGGCTCAGGGCGAAGAATGTGACGACCATGTTCAGGTCGGAGAGCGTGAACAGCGCCACGATGGCTCCATCCTGGCGGGGCTGTCATTCGGTCAGCGTTGCTCTACCGGAGAGAATTGGTGACTTACTGGCTTGAAGCCATAGTCCATCAGCGTGCACACGGCTTGATCAACCATGCAATCCAGGTCCAACCCGGAGAAGTACTCGTACTCCACCGTATCGTCTTGGGAGGGTTTGGGGTAGGCAAGGATAGGATGCTGGATGGGATCAGCTGCCCGTAGACGGATCAAGTCATCCAGCAGATGGAGACGACCGAAGCGGGCGATCAACTGTTCTGGCGAAGAGGGCTTGAGCCTCTCGTGGGAGGTCCCTTCATGATGAGGGATACCCATGGTGAAGGATCAAGGTGGTGTAGTGGGTCAGAATGATTTCGAAGAGGTATCACCGGGCGCGACATGAGTCTTTTAAACCTGAGGACGGCAGATGCGCTGTGTAAGAGACATGGAACCCCGTCTCCGTACTGCCACTCGACGGAGCCACTTCGATAGCCCGATTTGGGAAGTTCACGCATCCTTCAGATTAGTAGCAGTAACTATACCAGTGGCAAGCCGGCTATGAAACCGACCCCTATAACTCCCGTGGCATCATAGATCCGAAGCGGTGAAATTTGGTATGCGGTCTGAATCAGGACTGGCTGTGGAGGATTTTCTTTTTCGTATTTTGCCATTTTTTTTTTCTTGTGTTTAATTTTTCTATTTTTTACCCTTGCTCTGGTGACCATGACGTGGGTCGGGGGGAGATGACGAGGAGAGGAGGGGAGAGTACGGAGTAGTGGAGAGTGAGTGAGTGAGCCCTCGTACTCCATAGTGCCGGCGCAGAAGAGAAGCTCAAGCCCTAACTCTAACCCCTCGCACGGGCCCAGATCGGTCCCAGCCCCATTAAGCACGATCGGGACGAGTCGCGTACTGACCCTATTTACCCAGTCTGCTAGCAGCTCCGTCGGTCAGGGCAGGTATCCGACTACTGAAGGTGATGGATGGACGGTTACACTGCAGCGGCGACTGCACGAGCGGGTTGCCAGGCGATCACCAGTGATGATGAAGGAGTTGCGTGAGACTGCATGATGCCGTCCACCTTTTTCTTTCTCGACCCTCGTCAACCTGCGTCTAGAAAGAGGGAAATGGCCAGGATGCGCCCAGGATGTGACCAGGATGATGCTCCAGTCACCCAGGTTGTCGGCTCCAGGAACCTGGTTTCCCCCGGCCCCCCATCAGCCATCCAAAAAGTCCCACGGATCGATCGACGATCAATCTGGTTTTTTCCTTTTGGTGCCTAAAATGATGATGCTTATTACGAAGTTTTATCACTTTCTCTGTCCACAATGTTTCTCAGCACAGTGGGGAAATATGGTTCAGCCCAAGGGGGGCAGAAGAGGGGGCAAATGAGAGATGTCTGCCAATGGAAGATGAATCGCGGTGCGGTGGCAGGCAAGCGGGATGTGAGGGGAGACACAGGCCCACTGTCGCGGGAAAGTCATACTGCGACAAGAATTAATGAATGACTGGTGTCTCCGTAACTGAATTCATCCTTGTCCACAAGCTTCCTTTTTAGCTTTGGGTTTTTCCTTGAATAGAAATTCAGACCACAAGAAATTTTGATGGTCCACTGGTTCGGTGGAGCTGACGGAGTGGCCGTGTGGCGAAGAGCTTACCGACCAAGCTGAAGAAACTCCACTTGACTGGAAGAGGTCCATGGTTTTTCGGCGACACTACCGGAATTGAGCAGGAGGAGGGGAAGAAGAAGAAAATAGTTCACGCAAGTTGGCGAAAAGGCACGAACTGCGCGTGCAGATAGGTGATTCTGCAGCAGAGGCGCGTATCTGAGTGTCTGGGTGGTGGTGGGTGTTGACTAAGTCCTTTTCTGCTGCAGGGTACTTTTGGCAAGCTGAAGGAATGACAAATTCTCCGCCTCACTTTGTACGGTCCCGCGTTGTACTTTGACTCCCTTTTGTCAGTCACAGTATCGCAAAGTGACAGATCATCCCGATCCAAACTTGGACTCTCTGCTTTATCAAGAATTCGTCCCGGAGATGGCTCAATGGGTCAATTCTATCCGTAGATTCTCCGCCCAAGTAGAGGAGCTGAGTACGGGTGGAGACACGGCGACTATTGACTCACTCTGTTATTGGGTACCGTACAAATGATCGAGGATCTAACTATCCACAGGATACTCCGTACTAAAGACCACTTGAAGGAGGTAAATAGAGCCTTGCAATCTGATTCGCTCTCAGCAACTCCCCTCTAGTATACTAGGAGTCTAGGACCCCATCGAGCCCTGAGATCTTCCGGAAAGGCTCGGGGAAGGCCTTCTTCCCGTTCCCTTCCCGCCATTATTGTCCTCAAACAATGGGCCCAACCCGTCCTTTTCCACTGGCCTATTCAATCAACAGCGCCTTGTCATGTTTGATACTCATCACTCCTCTCAACGGCTTGCTTTCTTTTCCTTCCAAATGTCCAGGCCTCACCGAGTCTTCTGCTACTTGTTTGATCCTCTTTTTTCAGCCCGTCTGGACAAACTGATTGGATGGGGCAGGTAGGGGTAGATTCGAACCGCCACGCCCGGAAAAAGCAACAAGCAGCAGCAATATTGCGTCTTTCGCTGCATGAGCTATCCATTCGCCCAATCACTCCCTTACAATTGGATGATCTCGTGTCGTCAGTCCCCCCCTCAATTTTCCCTCCACTGATCATCCCTGTGTAACAGAAAAGCAAAGAGAGAGAAAAAAATTCTTCAATCCTCGGCCCCACAGACCAGGGTGGTGGTCCATCCCGGCTTCGGCATCTCAATCATCTGACTGAGAGTCCATGTCTGGGACTTCTTGACAGTCCTTTGTTCATTTCTAGACTATGGTGGAAAAAGAAAAAAGGTCCTACTGTAAACCCATCCGTCGGCTTTTCGAGAATAACCGAAGCCACAAATCGAGGCTGGTGATGAGGCCGGAAAAGAAAAGCAAAGAAAAACCTATGATTCGGCAGCATCTATCCGGGTTTATCGCCTGCCTCGGTTGATCGTCCATCACCAAGATCATCAAGTAAGCACATGTTTAGACAAACGGAGTACCGGAGTACTGTCTTGAAGAAATCCTGAATCGAGGGGAACGTGCTGAGAATGAATCATGGAGGTGTTGACGATCTCTCAATCTGGTGGTTGCTCGCAGCTCGCTCGGTCGCTCGTTCGACTCGACTCATTTCCATCCGATTGACTTTCCAGGTGACCTGCGATCGCGACGCTATGAGCGTCTCCCCCTCCACTCAGCTGGTACAGCCCATTCGCTGCTCGCGAAGGTTGATCCATGGATATGGGGACGGGCTCCATACGAAGGAAGGGATCCATCGCGGCGGCTAAACCAACTACCAACAGACAGTCCTATCCAGGATCCCGGGATGAACTTGGGTCGTATCTCGCATGATCAGACGGGGTCCGTGGATGACCTCGTGTGAATGGTGGAAACTCGACTCGTGCATGCATTCTCTCCGCGTGAGAGAGGGGGGGGGGAAGTTCATCTACGTGATTTCAAGGTGATGCTATCTGTGTGCGATGAGACGGGGTGACGAGACACACCTGGCGGAGATGGGCGAGGATGACGACTTGCCCGATCTGTAGATCATTTGTGCAGCGTAGATGTCAGGTTTCCGATCGTGTGCGAATGTGATACTATCCCGGCGCAGAATGACGGACACTGTCTGGACGCTGTGGCGCTGTGTGGCGCTGGAGACCCCGGAAGGAAGACGATTGGAAGCTTCTCTCCGAAGGAGGGATTGGCATTGATAACGCCTGATGGGAGGAATGTATCACGGTCGGATTCTTTCTGAGTCAGCTGTCGCCCCATTGATGTAATCCCACTCGGCTGGCGTGCAAATATACCTCAGCTTGCAGAATAGATTGAAGATACGAAGTGTACTACATCATCGTGAACACCACCATTGAACCCAATATGCTAATTCAGCTCCGCGATATTCAGACAGAAAACCAGTTTCAACGTGCACCCATTCAACCCCTACAGAGATAATCCCTGTCTTGCAGCTTCACCTCCTGCTGGAAGTGCATCCAACGTGTAACACCGTCCCACGTAATCCGTCTACTCTCCCGTTTCGTTTTTGAAGCCCAAAAAGAAAAAAAAAAGACCACCCCCAAAACTAAATTAAATCTCCGAATCCTTCGCCCCCCTCCCCCCTCGCGGGTTCTAGCCCTGTCATCAGCAAATTATTGGAAACCCTATACCCTATACTGATAGAGTACCCCTACGCATCCGTCTTGCACGGATAGCTGCACGCATCAGGCCGCATCCAAGGATAACCCCCCAGTGCAGGGTCCATCGATATAAAAGCCCTAGGGACCATGCCCGATGATTCACACCGCTGTTCACACCCCCCGAGATTTCTTCCACCGCTGGAAAAACCAAACCAACTGCTCAGACTTTGTTTTTTTTTTTCCTGCCTGCGTATACTTCTGCCCTAGACGCGCTCTAGACATTCTATAAACCTTGTCGAACTGCAATAACTGTCATTGCCATCCTGCCTGTGCATGAAGCATACGCCCTCACTTCTTCTGGATTGTCTTTGCTTTCGCTAGCACCGGTCAGGCAACATGGCCCCGATTTCCCTCGGTGACAGCAGCAGCAGCAGCAGCAGCAGCAACGAAGCTCCCACGCCCACCGCACCAGAGTCCTTCCTCCCGCTCCTCGAGCAAATCAAGCAAGCCGTATTGCAGGAAGAGAGCCCCGACCGGACGGCCAAATCCCACTTCCAGCTGCTGGGGCTGGTGGACCAGCTGCGCCTCGCCATTGAGAGCCCGACCGAGACGCTGCTGCGGTTAATCTACCAAGTGAGAGCCCTTGACACCTGGCAGCAACAATCCCCGTTCGTCACTAACGACCCCAAAAAAAGCCCCCGCAGAACGCCGCCCTCCGCACCGTGATGGACATGAACCTATTTCCACTGCTCATGGACCACCGCCCAGCCGGGCTGTCGGCGACCGCGCTGGCCGAGAAGACCGGCGCAGAGCGGGCGTTGATCGGTACTTGACCTCAAACCTAAACCCCAATTCTCCAGACAATAATCCACATGCCCTTACTGATGCTTGACGGTGTGCACAGTCCGACTCATGCGCGTGATGGCCTCGTTAGGGCTATGCACGACCCCGACGGCGGAGCACTACGCCGCCAACGAGAAGACCGCCGCACTGATCGCGCCCATTGGTCGGGACGGGGTGCCATGCATGTACGTTTACCTAGTACCCTTTACCTTAGGAACTATGCAGCAGCAGCAGCAGCAGCAGCAGTAGCAGCAGTAGCAACATCTCCCCAACTGCCTAAACCCTACCTCACAAACCAAGAAAAATACTAACACCCCCCCCCCAAAGCTACGACCTAACACTACCAACCCTCTCCACCCTCCCGACCTACTTCGCCACGCACGCCTACACCACCCCCAAGGAATACGCGCACGCGCCCATGAAATGGGCCGTCGGCGCCAGCCAGTTCGAGTGGCTGGCGGCCCACCAGCCGCGCCAGCAGCGGTTCAACTCGTACATGGCGAGTCGGCGCGCGGGGAAGCCCGAGTGGTTCGAGCTGTATCCGGTGGCGCGGCTGACCGATCCCACGTTGCCGGCACTCGAGGATGACCCGGAGGCGGTGTTGATTGTGGACGTCGGCGGGAACCAAGGGCACGATTTGCTGGCGTTTCAGGCCCGGTACGCCGCTCTCCCCGGGCGGCGGGTGCTGCAGGATCTCCCGAAGGTGGTGAAATGGGATATCGGGAGCGGGATCGAGGCGATGGGGGTTAGCTTTTTGGAGGAGCAGGTTGTTAAAGGTACTTTCCCCTTCCCCTCCCCCCTCTCTCTCTCGGTGGAGCTTTGCTTGTGGGCTGTGGTGGTGGTGGTGGTGGTGGTGTATGGAGTTCACCCACCCCTTGCGACATCCAACCTTAACCCCCCGGGCTTAAAACTCGGTGAGCACCGCGGTCACCGGCCAAGCTTATGCTAACGGTGCCAGCCGCACGAACCTACTACTTCCGCGCCATCTTCCACGACTGGCCCGACGCCACCTGCCTCCGCATCCTGCAGAACACCGTCGCCGCCATGGACCCCGCGCACTCGCGGGTGCTGATTGTTGACATGGTCCTGCCCGACACGGACGTGCCGCTGCTGCAGGCCTCGCTGGATATCCAGATGATGAGCATCGGGGCGGGCGTGGAGCGCTCGGAGCGCCAGTGGCGGGATCTGTTGGGGAAGGCCGGGCTGGAGGTGACGGGGATTTGGAATACGAATCCCGGGATGGAGTCGGTGATCGAGGCTGTTATCCAGCCAAGGCGGTAATCTTATTCTCTACGGTGGGCTATGGTTTGGGTATGTGTGGGGAGGAGGGGGGGTGCTCTAGAGGCAAAGGCAGTGGTCGGTGTTTCAACTGTGAATAGGGTGGTGTCTGTGCGTCTCTGGGTCATATCGTTACGGTACATAACTTATCCGGGTAGGGAAGTTGATAGAGAGATAGATACCGGTAGATGGGGATGGGGATGGTACAGGTATGAAGGAGGGTCGGCGTTAGGTTGACATTCTGGTGTTGCGTGGGTTAGGGTTTTTTGACAGGTCCAATAAACCAAATTAGAAACTTTGTTTCCACCACTGCTGCCCCCCTCATCCACCACCCAAACACAAAATTCCAGCACAATATCCAGCGTCTCCGGCGAACACGAAGTTGCCTTCAATCCTAGGAAACCTCCTTACTGAGCCTGGGGTGTTACAACAGCAGCAGCGCAGCCTCAATTGACTTCCTACCACCCTCCTCCGACTATCCCTCGACCGCAACGCACCGAAGCAAAAGGTAACCGAGCGTTACTCAATTCCCACTCGGCTCCAAACCCCAGACCTCCAACCCATACACTCTCCGCCCCTTGCATAACCACCACCACCTTGCAACGTAACCCCCTCCAAATAGACTAAACACCTCACCCTAGTGCCGCCGCAGCGGTCACGATCGGTATCGGTCTCGGGATCTTTCATCCGCCACGCACGCACCAACCACACAGCCTGCTCCTCGTCGCCACGGCACCCCCCCCCCCCCCCCCCCCATCGTAGAACAAGCACTCCACGACGGCCACGCAACCCCACCCCGACAATTGCATATGAACTAAATCCACGGCCAGCGTAGCTTGCCTTTCCGTCCTCTGACTTTTCCTCTGCACAACTAACAACCAACATCGTATTATCATGCTTTATTGGAGTTTGAGCCCCGAACCGATGGAGGAAAAGGTTGTCAGTTGGAGCTGTCATATTGGTTTACCGCAAGGGGGTGGCGGCGGCGGCGGCGACGCGGTCATGGGGTCACGGACTGGGAAGGTCGGTTTCACGGCACTTGAAGCCGGATGGGGGGACTATCTTCGCGCCGAGAGAAGCACCGAGGGATGTGGAGGCTGGGTCGAAGACTGAACTGGATGGGACTGGAATGGACTGGTTACAGTGGCTATTGTTTTGAATGGCGCCTTCTCGGTTTGTTTTGCTTCCGGATGGGTTGGAGAGGAGAGAGTCAGGGATACGGTGTGGACAAGCACTGCATTGGCCCCTGGCTCTCGTGTCGAGGCTGCTCTCGGTCGATACTTCCTTCGAAATGGCATTGTGGTTATGCGGAATCGGACTGCTGATGAAACAAGCTGGTCATTGATTTTCCTGACAGGTTCCTGATACGACAGCTAATACTTCCGTGCTTTGGTTCAACTGATGGTTTGCCTTGTGGCTATCCTGCGTTTCTGTGAACCTCATTGTCTACACTATCACTTCTGAACTATTCTAAACAATCTTTCGGACTCAATTGATTCAACTATTTAATCTATCTAGATCGGACAAATAACAAAGTTGAAGCCAGCAGTATTGTAGCAACAGCCATCAACATGCCAGCACCAACAAGTGGACAAAGTTATAATACATGATTCCACGATGAAGGGAAGAGAACTTCCATGGGATATATGGCAACAAAAAACATTTAAACAATTATGTCAGTGGCTCTAAACCAGCAAGATCATGGCGAGAGCGCCAACGATGCCGGACGCACCGAGGGACATCTTGCTAGCACCACCGGTGAAGAGGGCGGCGGCAGGAGTAGTGGCAGACGAGGAGCCCGAGCTGGAGCTGGAGCCAGATCCCGAGCTGGAGCCCGAGCTGGAGGTTCCAGAGGTGCTGCTAGACAAGGTAGGAGCACTCGTGGGAACGCCAGGGGCGGCAAGTCTGCTAGACGAGGGAGCGACGGAGAACGAAGGCACGGCAGAGCTGGAGGCGCCGAAGCCGACGGCATCAGCACCGGACAGGATAACGCCAGAAGAGCCGGATCCGTGGCTTCCACTGGAGGAAGCAGAGCTACCCTGGCCGTTGGCTTCAGCGCTGGCACCGCTCACAGTAGAGCCATTGGCAGATGCAGCCGCAGATGCGGAGACACCAGAGCTGCCATTGGCTTCAGCACTGGCACCGCTTGGGGCGGAGGCCGAGCCGGAACCAGAAACAGAGCTGCTTGAGCTGCCGTTGGCTTCGGCACTTGCTCCAGAGGCAGTGGAACCAGCAGAGCTACCCGAGCTGCCGTTTGCCTCAGCACTTGCGCCAGCAGTAGAGCCAGTAGAGCCAGTTGATCCGGAGCCAATGGAGCCGGAGCCAGTGGAGCCAGTAGAACCAGTAGAACCAGTAGAACCAGTGCTGGACTCGGTAGAGCTGCCAGAGGAGCCAGTAGAACCGGAGCTAGTAGACCCGGAGCCAGTCAGACCAGAAGACCCGGTAGACCCGGTGGAACCAGTGCTAGACTCGGAAGAGCTGCCAGTGGAGGAAGTTCCAGCGGAGGTGTTTCCAGAAGAGCTACCAGTTGAGCCGGTCGACCCAGTGGAGCCGTTGGAAGAGCTGCCAGTGTTGCCAGAGTAGCCAGTAGAAGTACCCTGGCTACCGTTGGACTCTGCACTAGCACCGCTGACAGTAGAAGGAGATGAGCCGGTGCTAGACTGAGTACACGAGCCACCAGTGGAAGGGGTGTTGTCGGAAGAACCAGTGCGCGACTCTTCAGTTGCAGAAGCGCCGGTAGAGGAGCCGGTAGTAGATTCGGTCGAGCCGGTAGAACCGGTCGAGCCAGTAGAGCCAGTCGAGCCAGTCGAGCCAGTCGAGCCAGTCGAGCCAGTCGAGCCAGTCGAGCCAGTCGAGCCAGTAGATCCAGTCGAGCCAGTAGAGCCAGTAGAGCCAGTCGAGCCAGTAGAGCCAGTAGAGCCAGTCGAGCCGGTCGAGCCAGTGGAGTCAGAATCAGAGCCAGCCCCAGATCCGTTGGCCTGAGCGCTAGCACCGCTAACAGTGGTCGAGGAGGCAGCAGGAGAAGAACCGGCCCCGCTGGCGTTAGACCCAGAGGAAGCGCTTCCGCCGGTAAGACCAGCAGCACCAGTCCTCTCTGCAGAGCAAACAGTGGCAGTAGCAGTAACGGTCACATAACGAGTAGACTTGGACACGGAGCTCGAGTTTTCACCGGCAACGGAGATAACACCGACAGTAGCGACCTGGGAAGTGGATTCGGAATCGGCAGAGGCGGATTCGGCGGCGGCAGCGGGAGCAACGGTGGTGGCAGCAGATGTGGCGGCAGCATTGGTAGCAGCACCGTTAGTAGCAACAGAAGCGGTGGCAGCAGCATCGGTGACAGCAGAGCTGGCAGAAGCAGCGGTAGCAGCAGCGTTGGTAGCAGCATTAGCAACAGAAGTCGTGGCAGCAGTAGCAGAGGCGACAGACTCGGTCTCGCTGGCGGTAGAGACAGACTGAGCAACAGAAGTGGCACTGCTGGCAGCGACAGAGGCAGAGGCAGAGGCAGAGGCAGTCGAGTTACCAGTCTGAAAGATCTTGATGTAGTTGATCTCCCAGAAAGACTCCTCGAAAGCAGAAGGGTTCTCGGCAACATAGGCAACACAGCTCTTGGTAGCACTGGTCTTGTCGCTGATAGGGCAGCCGGACGAGAGGAAAACACCACCGGCCCAGTCACCGCAGAAGGTAGTGTCGAAGATGAACTTCTGGGACTTGAAGTGTTCGGCGAAGTTGCAAGAGCCCTGCAAGTGGCCCATGGGAGTGCCGAAGGCAGAGATATCGGGGGTGCCAGCAGTAATCGACGTGGGAATCGAGTCACGAGCAAAGTACCAGAACTTGATGTAGTCCTCCTGCCACTCCATAGCATACACACCACCACCTTGCTCGTTAAAGGGGGTGCCTGAAGAACCCTCTGAGCTCTGGACGACACAACCCGTGGTTCCAGCATCCTCACCACAGTGCGTGGCGGTCAGGGTACCAGTCATATCACTTTGGGCGGAGACATCGCAGGTGCCGCTAGTGTGAAGGACAATCTCGCTGGCCGTGTTCAGGTTGACAGACTCGATGATATCAATCTCACCATCGGCTGGCCAATTGGCACCGGTCGACCAGAAAGCAGGCCAGGTACCGCATACGCTCCCGGGCATGTGTGCAAGATCAATAATGAAAAGTCCGTGGTCATAGTACTTCTTGCTCTCGATGCGGACCGACTCACGACCGGGTCCGGTGGTGCTTAGCTTTGTTGTGTGGTCAACACCCATGTAGAAGGAGCCATTGTTGTTGACCTTGACCAGTCCGGAACTCTCGGCATAGCTTTGGTTAGTGTAGGTGACAAAGCCGTTCGTGGGGTCCGCGCCGGTGTAGAAGTCGAAGTATTCGAGGAAACCTTCGCCTTGCCAGGTTTGAACGAGGTTGTAGCTGGAGGCAAGGGCAGGCGAGATAAGAGCGAGTGAGCTCAAGCTGAGAAGCGTGAATGAAGAAGGCATCGTCACTGGAGTGAGGTCAAGCGAGCGAGGGCGATGCAAATGTTAAAGAAACTAGGCCCTGAGGAACAGGTAGAAGATGAGATCGCGGAAGAGGCTTTCCCGCAACGATTGGCGTCGGTAAGGGTGGTAAGGAATGATGGACAACAGCCTTCAAGGCCGATGACGTGGATTGAGAACGAGAGATCGAGGCGCAGAGATCAACCTGCAGCGAAAGGAAACAAAAGAATGTATAGGAATTATGAACAATCGGAAAGGGAGAGAGAAGAAAGGAAGGGAATGTACATCGAACCAACAGAAAAGGAAGTATGCGAAACACGGCTCACGGCTGGGGGGCAGGTCGGTCAATAATATAATAGGATAGTAAAATCCTAAATAGAACCATAACACACACCCTGCCTAGCCAGAGATCCAATGTTGAGTGGCTGCGGACCAGCATGGTTGTCGCCGGCCATAGCGAAACGGCTAGTCATTGTCGGCTGGGCCCATTCACCGAGCGTCAACAGAACACGGCCATTGGAGAGGGGGAGAAAGGGTGGTTCGTGCCGCGTTACTTAGGCACTCGGTAGCGGGCTTTCCAGGCACGGAACGAATCAGCAAGCGGAGCTGCATGAGTTTAGTTTTCCTTCATTCTTGGGCTCGGCATGTCGGTGGATCGAGCAACAGAGCAGAGACGTGGTGGTGGAAACCTGAAACGCGACGAGACTGCCCGAGGGGGAAGATGAAACAGGAGACTGTCTTGGGTGTGATTGCGCTGCTAGCTGGTCGAGTTCTGCATGCAACGGACAAGTCGATATGTAGAATGAACCAGGATTGTTGATCTATTGATTGTATTGCATCTTTGACCGATCGCAATTGAGCAGTGTTGTTGTTGCTGCGCTGCGGAGAGGGAGGGAGATAGACGATGGTGTGCTGGGGCAACGTTCGCATTCTCGACCGGTCCAGCAGCGCCGCGGGCAGAATTGCCGATCCGGGGCACCAGTCCGAGGCAGAAGCAGAAGGCATCGTGCGAGGACCAAATCTTAATGGCGGGCGGGGATTATCAGGTTGACCGTCGACTAGATAGATAGACTATGCTCCTATGCTCCATTCCCGCGTCGGGGTTGAGTCCGTCCAGAGTCCAGAGTTCTAGACACGGAGAAGGTGGAGCAACACGGACGACGCCGTTGTTTCTTTGAGACCAAGTGGAGGAGAGAAGAAAGACAAGAATAGCATCAAAGAGAACTCGAACCGTGTAGGAGAATTAACTTTCCTTCAGCAATCATCTGCGCAATCATCTGCACAATCATCTGCACTGAATGAATGGATCATCGATGAAGAAAGGAAGGCGACTGGAGATGCCATTCCAGTAACTGGAGTTGTTGCGGAAAGAAAGAATGTCAGAAACGCGCATCCGCGGCACGATTCAGGTGGTGCCTGGCTGCCTGGCTGCCTGGCTGCCTGGTTGATGCCTCGAGAAAGCGTCAACTGTGGCTGGGGTGGGGTGGGGGGTGAAGGAAATTCTCCCGCTTTGCTGTGGCTCAACCGCGCCGACGCGTGGCTGACCGCCCCTCCCATCTCCCTCCAGAAGACGATCACCTCATGTAGATTTCCCATGCTCATCTATCCCATGAAATTGGGCCTTAATTCCAAGTCCTAAGGTCATTCAATTTTTCTACTCCAGTCTCAACTCTTTTCATCATTCCTTGTCACTGATAAACCACTTTCCCTGAACCAAATCTCCGTCCCCAGCACGAACAAAGTCTACTATTTTTGTCCCGAGCTTCCCCCCCTGAGCTACCCAGAAAGCAGGTGTCCTGCCCATGGGCTGAGAAAAGCCAAGCCAATCCGATGGAGACGGCATTACGGTCCTGGACATGTGGTCCTGTGGTGCTATGGGTCCCTCGGCCCAGAGAGCCGTAACTTATCAGTAGTAGTACATTGAGTGATTACGAGTATTTCTAGCGACCACAGAGGTTTTCAGCCGACTGTGCTGACGGGACAAAGACAAACCACTAACGCATCTAGCTATGGGGACTGCTTCTCCTTCCACGCAATACTGACAACGCCTGTCATATTCTCTTGGCTTTTGCTTCCACATCTCACATGAGTGTCATGACACATAATCATCCTATCTTGACAGAGACCCAAAATCTGACATGCAGGGTTGAAAATCTCCGTGCTCGCTAGTTTACTCCGGCAGTCTTCCAGATTGAACCCTGATCCGCGCTAGTCTCAGATTCTCGTATCGCCCTCGCTAGTCGCTACTGTTGACTTTGGTGGCTAACACAGGGAACAGTCATGACTTGACTGCTCGATTTCAGGTACAGCTCAGCCAAGAGAACCCCTGGCTCGTGCTATGGGTAGACTAGGTCGACCTAGGGACTTTGCTCGCTCTAATTGTACACTTTGTCGGATCGGAATCGCTATTCAGGTCCCTGGCGACCTGCATGACTCGGTCAATGCCTGGTCTATCGATTCGGTCATGTCCGGACCAAGAATGGGGCATGTTGCGGGCTTTTGTACGGTTGGCCACAAATTGAGAAAGCCTCCATAGAAGACCCTGTGATCCGCAGGGTGTGACTGGTTGTCAGAAACTTCGTAGACCATCGCTAAAATGGTGGAATCCGACCTATTCCATCCACCATCGTAGAGTTGCCGCGAACAACATTCGAGGACGTTCGATGGAATTCAAGGTCGAACACAAGCGACGCATGGTGGCGGCGGTATGTCATTCCCATGTCGAGCTTAGAGCCACGCGACGATTCCTGATCACCGGAAGAAAGTTCCTTGGTGATGTCGGTCGCCGACTGTGGCTTTGTGACAAGTGCTCATTCTTCCCAGACACGTAGGATGCACTTGTTGTCGACGGTTCTTAACGACCACACGGTCCTCACAGTCCTGACATCGCATGAGTTATTGCAAGGCGGTCTTTACTAAGAAGTCGATCACCTTCGCAGGTAAGATCCGACCTCAGGCAGGCGTGCCGGGAGAAGGCCCTGTTACAGTAAATGAGCTGAGTTTCCCTCCCGTGTCACATCACATGCATGGAGAACGCGAAACCAGTCTGCTCTTCGAAACGAAGGCCACCGCCTGCCTTAACTTCCAACTTAGTAACACCTAGTCCATGCCTCAGCCCTCAGTACACTCTCGGAGAGCCTTTTCCACATCGCGACGACGGAAGCCGGGTGTCCATCCAAGGCAAATGCCACACCCCGACAAAACTAGATCGCGTTAGCAGATAATTCAACACGATATTCAGCTCTCGAAGCACATACTTTTGATCAACCGCTTCGCATTTACCGCCGGAGCAGGCTGATGGGAATCCTTCCCGACATCCGGCGGAGCATGTGCAAACAGGCGAACGCCCTGTTCACGAAGATAGCCCTCCAAGTCACCCATGTCGAACCAATCGCCCGCGAGAACTTTCTGTAGATGCGGTGGGAGCTCTAGTAGAGGCTCCGGCAAGACCACCCATCGAACACCAGGCCGATGTAGGTAACTCGCCAATCCAGCCTTCGCGGCAGTCCACGGGTAATGGGTGCCTGCTCCGCCCAGGCTGAAGAAAGGGATGTCCTTCCAGTCTTCGTAGCGTTTCTTTCCATCTTTCGTGTTAAGCGCAGCATAGAACAGGCCCGTTAGGGTCTTACGGTCCACGATGGTGAGAGGCAAGCAGAAGTGTCTCATGATGCGCTCCGTGCTGATGTTGTCGTCGCACAAGGCAAGACAGCCGTGGTAGATGCACGACATGTGCAATCGACTCATGAATACAGACAGCTCCATCTCCTGGATATCCGGCAGCGCCAGCTGCTGGGGAGGAGGCCTGAGAGCCGGCCTGAATGGCGTCATCTGCTTTTCAGATTGGAAGGTGGGTAGAACAGGAGGGTAGGTCTTCCCGAAGTCAATAGGCACCGAGAATTGAAACCCATTCCCCGGAGCAGAGGATTGGGCAGAACTAGTTCTCGAGGATGCCGACGAGGGCACCAGGGCTGTCGAGTCTGCTCCGTCCTTGTTGGCATCTTTCGCCAGATTAAGACACGTCTGCACGGTATGGTGCAGATGCTCGGCCAGGTGAGGGTTCGACTCTAAAACCCCGGACTGAACGAGCTGGTCGCTGAGCGAAAGTACAGCCGAGCTCATCTGCTCGACCACGGACTCTAATTCTCCGATGCGACTCTTAAGGGAAGACATGTTCGCTTCCTTCCGCGAGCGATAGGCGCGCTGCGCAAGGCGAATCTGCCGCCGTCGCCTCTGAGCAATATTTAAGCAGCTGCATGTCGGGTCAGGCGATGATGATAACAAAGACATACCTCTTCAGGGTCTTCCGCCAAGGATTCATCGAGTACTTTTCGAGGCCGGCCTCGTTTAGCAGTCGTACTTGCCCCCGATGCAGGCTTCTCAACCTCGGCGCGTTGGCGCTTGGGATGCTCTGCTACAACATGATCTGCATGCGTCTGCTGGCTGTCGATTGTGCTTGAAGTACTATCGATCTCAAAGACATGGTCGGACGTGATGCCGCCGAATAAGATTGGCTGGGTAGAGTCCCCAGGTAACGATTCAGCAGACTCGGGCACCGGGTACGAACAAGCTGAGAGCAGCGAGGTGATCTGTGGTGACGCCATGGAATCCGACGCAGGGTGGGTAGAACCAAAGAACTGATCGTGAATAGTCTCCCAGGGCACTAAAGTGGCATCGGTTTCCGTTGCGCCTTCTTGTGTTGCGGCATAATTCAGATGCGCCATGGCATCATAGGTGGGGGGTATTTATGTCTTAGGTGACAGGATGCTACTCTGTCGAAAGATATCAAAAGCCGCAGATGAGCTGTTATAGAGACGGAAACTTAAGTTTGTATGCTATCAGCCGGTTGCCACGCGCGAGGATTCATCAGCATCGTCAGCAAGGAGGATGCCACCCAACGGGGCGATTATCGGCGCGGTCAGATTGTCAACGGTTGGGTAATATAATCTGGACGCCCCAAGGCCTGTGCTAATGCACGCATAACTCTTGGCTATGCAGAAAACGAAGTTGTCTTGTTGGGAGGCGGGATGGGGATTCGTGGAATTCCGCCTCGGCCCCAACTGTTCACTAATCATTTGTTTGCCTCAGGCGAGAACACGCTCGTATTTTCTGCCTGCTTTGTCACTAAGTCCAAGTTGTGCGCGAGAGCGAGCCCGAGAAGGCGGTGAGGAAAAGACTAACAGTTTCGCCCTTCCGTTTTGGCCAGCTGTTGGCCTCATAATCGCCGGGTTCTGCAGCGAGGTTGCGACCATTCTGCCACCGCCTATTTTGATCTATCTGCTGATCCCCATGGTTAGGAGCAGACAAGTAGAGCTACTTCTAATGTTCCCTGAATTCTGGTCTTACGAGATTCTGTACAGCCCAGTCCGTTTCGTGAGAAATACAAGATAGTTGACGGTTGAGCCAGCCCTGGTAAGAGCTCGGGAATATATTCTCAGTCTTTGTTCATAGCCTTTTAGCCTTTTAGCCTCCAAACGCCCAGTCATCAAAACATGATGGCTATTTATGTGCAGATATCATTTTTAATCTCTCAAAGACCTCCTAGGCAGCGAACTCCTTCAAGTAGGCAACAAGCTTCTCGACGCCGGACTCGGGGATCGCGTTGTAGTTGGAGGCGCGGATACCTAGACGTCTCATTAGACACCATCATGAGCTATGCCAACCAACAACTAAACTTACCTCCGACGCTTCTGTGGCCCTTGAGACCGGTAACGCCACGCTCAACAGCGCCCTTCAAGAAAGACTTCTCCGACTCGTCGACGTTGCCACCCTGCTCGGGTTAGTGCATTTCGCGTGCAGCTTCGTGTCTGCGGTAGACATACCTTGGTCACACGGAAGCAGACATTCATCCGCGAGCGGACGCTCTTGTCCGGGACAACGCGGTAGACATCAGGGTATGCGTCGAGAGTCTGGTAGATAAGGTTCGCCTTCTTCTCGGCAACGGCCTGCTGTCCATCAACCTTGTTGGGGAACTCGGCAAGGAGCTTCTTCAACACCTGACCGGCGATGTAGACACTAGATGACATTAGCCACGCAGAATTGAAAGAGCTTCACGTTGCATACTCGAAAATGGGCAGAGTGTTGTAGAGACTGTTGTTCTTGGCGATGACGGAGTAGTCGAGGATGGTGGGCGCAATGGGCAGACCGAGCTTGCGCAGGATAGCGGGAGAGGCGGGAGGAGAGACCGGGGGCAGGAGGTCCTTCTTGATGATCACTCCAGTAACTCCAGGCGTACCGAGGTTCTTCTGACTTTTGGGGGTTAGTACCATGATTGAGGGGATGGTATGGATCTGTCCTTACGCTCCGAAGAAGATGACGGAGTAGTTCTGTTCTGAGTTAGCGCATGCTAAAATGACATTTCAGGTCATCCTTACCTCGACAGGAATGCGTCTGGAGAGGATGTTCGACGAAAAATCACCGATGACAATGGGGTCGTTGTCTGTGCCCTTGGGCTCCAGCACCTTGGGGAAGCCAGGGAATTCGACACCATCGACAGTCTACAAAGCACACATTTTAGCAGTGCTTCAACCACGGTCGGAGCACCGGGTGCCTACCTCATTGTCGCACATGTACACCATAGCAGCCCTGGGGCTCAACGACCAGGTGGATTCGTCCGCGATCTTGCCGAACTTCCCATCGTTGATCGTTCTCGAGTCACTGACGACATTGACATACTCGGGTCCGAGGAGGCGGGCAGCTTCTTGGCTGGCCTTCAATGACCATCTGCGCAGGCCATTAGTCCAACAGCGCCGTAATTGATCGGTCGGGACACTCACGATCCAGTCACAAGGTAGTCCAACCGCAATTCGGATTCGACCTTCTTGAGAACCTCCTTCAGCGCGTCCTCCTCGCTGATCTCGGGGTGTTCCTTCACGATCTTCTGTCTTTGCTTCTCGACCCAAACAGACACGATATTATAGACGACTGCGCCGAATTGGCCGGAGCCACCACCTGCAATGGACGAGTCAGACGACCGAGCCGTAGCCGCAATGACGAAGGAGTGCCGCAAATACCTTGCATGAACAGGATTTCGTAGGAGGAAGGGATGTCGAGGAAGTTGGCGAGGTCAGCCTTGGCAGTGTTCAGGATATTCGAGGCCAGCTCGCTGCGGTGGCTGTGCTCTGCTACACCCCTATAGAATTGAGCTGTCAGAGAAAAAAATGGTTGCACGGATTGGCGATAAGATCGCCGGGATCGGAGCGCCTCACAAGCCAGTGTCTTGGTAGTTCAACAAAGCCTCAGCGGCGGTGGTGAGAACGTCGGTCGGGAGGGCGGCGGGGCCGGCACCCATGTAGGTGATGTCTTCTCTTCTCATGATGGCAGTGATTGTGTGGATTGGTGGTGTTGTTGGAGATGTCGGGGTTGGATCGTGGGGAGGATAAGACGAAATTTAATGACGTGCCCCTCGCCCGTGACTCACTAAGGCAGGTACTGGTCAGTCCCGGTCCGATGTTACATAATTGTGGTACGAGAACCCCACCACAGAAGGGAGCTGTTTACTTTTTGTCTGTTGAACTAGACTACGTTCTTTGGCTTTCAATGGCATGGTTCTGGAGTTTGATACCGAAAGGTGGGGCTATCAATGGCGTGATTGACAGAGAGATTTACTGTACTGGAGCGTACTGCATAAAAAAGGTTCAGATCGCAAATCGACTCTACGGGACTCAAGACTTTTTTGCTGCCTTGTATCGTGTCAAGGACTGCAATTGCTGGAGATCAGTTAAACTTCAAAGCTGTAATCTACCGCACGTGGCGAGAGACGAGATCAAAGATCATCATGATGCGGGAACAGTAAAAAGCATGACGCAAAAAGAGGTCTCCCCGACTGGGAGTCGAACCCAGGTCTCCCGCGCTTGTTCCTGTTCAGGATTGACAAGCGGAAATCATGACCGTTAGACCATCGAGGAATTGGTGAGAGAAGTGGGTAGATTTTGGTTTCAGGTCAGGAAAATTACACAGATGCAAAAAAAAAAGAATCCAAATCACCCTGCACCCTGCAATATGTGTTTTGCGCATGTCTGAAAATAGAAAATGATACAGAATTAAGAAAGAATTGACAATGAAACCTTATACCAAGCCAAGACTTTATTGTGGATCATTAAACTGAAAAAGCACGCACTTATGCCCATTGATTTTACCGTTGCATGTGGCGGATGATCAGCTTGAGATTACAGTATCCCGCTGATTGCCCTCTCAGACATGTAATTCTAGTCCGCGCTGATGGCCAACATCAACATAACACTTCGTACAAAGCATATCTGCTTCGACAACCTAGACTCTCGAATCACGGTACATACAGTACACCAGCGACCGGCAAGGTAAACGCCAGAGCCACGACCGCGGACAGGGGCAAGTGGATCCCCGATCTCCAGCGGCCCGGGGCCACCGGATCCAGACCATTCATCATCGTCCTCCTCCACTACACGCATATATCAACCTCAAGCCTAACCTCCCCAATACACCCCAGAACATACACCCAGCCCCCACCAACCAAAATGACAGTCATAGCAGTAGCAGGCGGCACCGGCGGCGTAGGCAGAACCATCGTCGAGACCCTCCTCGAAGAAACCACCCACAAGATCATCATCCTAACCCGCAGCGTGCGTAATTTGTCCTCAGCCTCAAAATCCATAATCCCCAGGGCCCCAGTCCCCAAAGCTTACCCTCATGCAGACCCCCCAAGACCCCCCCACCTCACGAGCCCAGCACCTCCAAATCGACTACGACGACATCCCCGCCCTCACGGACCTCCTCACCACGGAGGGAATCACAACCATCATCTCAGCCATCGGCATCACCACCGACGCCACCAGCCAAGCGCAACTGAACCTCATCGACGCCGCCGAGCAGTCCCCCACCGTCACCCGCTTCCTCCCAAGCGAGTACTCTTTCATCCAGACGGCCGAGTAATCTCCCTACCCTACCCTCCTGCCCCTTTCCTCAGCTTCCCTCCCGCCCAACCCAATGCTGTGCTGATAAACATCAACAGCCTCCTCGAAATCGACCCCAGCATAAAACACTGGCTCGCAGCCGCCAACAAACTGCACCACGACGCCCCATCCCTAAACTTCACCCGGGTCATTCCCGGCTTCTTCATGGATTACTGGGGGATGCCGCACGTACGCACGCACCTGCAGCCGGGGGTGTTTGGAATTGACGTCCCGAACGGCCGGGCGGCGATTCCCGGCGACGGGAACGACCGGTTGTGCATGACGTATACGTACGACATGGCGCGGTTTGTGGTCCGGTTGCTGGAGGAGGTGGATGCCGCCGAGTGGCCGGAGTTTAGTGTTGTGGTGGGGGATGTGGTTACTTATAATGAGTTGCTGGGGTTGGTGGAGGATATCAGAGGTTCGTGATTCTGAATATTCTTGCGTAGGAGTCTAAGAGAGAGGGGGGGGGGTTAAAGTCGGGGGTCAATGGTGAAGCAAGAGGGAAAGGAACGGAAGACACCGTCAGAAAGCATGCGAACGAGACCAGGGTCGATTCTAACCAGACTTTCCACATCCAGGTCGAAAATTCTCCGTTGTATACGACAGCCCCGAGGAGATCAACCAAGGGCAGGTCACCGTCCCTGCCGTCCCAGAGGGCTGCACCGAGGCGGAAGCCCACGAGGTGACCGTGCTGGTCAGTCGGCTCACCATCGCGGGGGTCTTCGATCTGCCCGTGGAAGGGCGGCTGAATGCGCGATTCCCCGAGATCAAGCCGGTCAAGGTGAAGGAGTTTCTGGTTGATGCGTGGAAGGGGAAGAACTGAACCCTACTCCCGGGCTGTATCCTACATCCTACTATCTAGTCTTGCGTATCTTACCGTTGGATAGGCTAGACAAACGAAACAGATGAAGATTTTCTTGCTTTATGCGGATCTTAGGTATATCATAACAACATAGTCTGAAACGCTCCGTGACTTTTCTCCCGAACCCCAAGCTAGAACAGAATACAATGTAAAGTATTTCACGCACACTATGGGCAAAACACGCAAGACACCGAAGGAGCCCTCGATCAGTTCCCGATCGATTGATTGAATCGAACCGATCTCTACCCCACTCGCAAATCGAGATCCCATCCTTACACCCTACCTAGACACTCGCCCACCAAGGACCGAGCCAGCCATCCATAGCCTCGTTGTAGTAAATCTCATCAGCACCATCATCGTCCTCCGCGTCTTCCTCGTCCTCATCCTCCTCATCGTACGCATATTCAACGAACAAGTCTTCGAGGTTAACTGACACCGGCAATGAACGAAATGCACGTTTGGCAGGGTCAGAAAAAGGTCATCACGTACAGGTAACAGTAGTTCCTTGGGTAGCTGCCGCCGCCGCCGCAGCAGCAGCCACGGTAGCAGAGGTGGTAAGAGGGTCAGTGGCCTCCAACAGCTTGGCCAGGTCAGCCTCGGTGATCTCGTCACCGGGCTCGCGGGTGTGCAGGGGAATGTTTTCGATCTGTCCGGACATTTTGTGCTGGGCTCAGAGGGGTTCGAGTTGCCACACAGTGAGAGAGGTCAAGGGCAGGGCAGGTGGCATAGAAGAAGTTGAAGGCACTGGAAGTTAAAGGGACGTCGGTTCCTAGCCAGAGGAGCGATACGTCTCTGCTCTCGCGGGATTGTCCATTTATAAAGGTCTTGTCCACTGTCGAGATGCCCGTCTAAGAACATAAGTCCTTGACATCAACATGAAATGCTAAAACGCAATGAAGCAGGTTCATTTGGACGGTGGGAGGTCTAGACCACCAGCTCAAGCAACACTCTCGCCTCAGGAAAGAGAAACGTGTGGCCTTGGTTGGAAGACCGACAAGCCCTTTTTCTCACAAATTGATTGATGGCGTATAATAGCCGGGGATGTTATATCGACAGACACATTGGACAATTCGCCGCCACCACAAATATTCAAAGCTCAGCCACCAGCCACAAGACCAAAGATGCAACCCGCTGTATCACATGCTCATCAACAGATGAAACCAGAAACAAGACTTCGCGTTAACGTGGCTCTAGTTTTCCTGATCTCTGGTGTGGTGAGGCTTCCACAAGTTTCCAATCTGGAGACCACGGGACCCCAAGGTAAATGGAACGGCGTGTTGGGCCCCCAGGGCTTCGTATCCTCCATGATGAATGCTGCCTCTAAGTTGCAGAAAGGCTCGGGCCGCCTGTGGACTTCGTGGTCAGTCAAATACCCAATTCTCTCAGAGTCGCAGCACACCCACCCCAGTGGAAGGCTATCATGGTGCTATCTGGAGTTGACAGCAGATAACCGATGGTATCCATCAAAGTGAAGGAGTCGTGAGCCTCAGCAGACTTGCGGCCCAGGCGCCTTCTCGCAGAGCGTTTGCGACCGTGTCCCTGGGTTGGCTCCTGGTCGGGTTGGCCCAGAGCAGGACTGACTTCTTCTTTCGGTTCGGAAGCGTGCATGACTGCGACGGATGGTCGACCGCTGGATGCAAAGGCTTCTTTCTCAATTGGCGATAAATTTGTATTGGGCACGAGCAATGTGTACGCACAGTTAGGAAGGGGTCAAGGGGGCAGATCTTGCCATTCAGGATAGTGTTCGATCTGCGGACCCCCTCTCTAAGCTTGTCTGAGTTGTTGACTGTGCGGACAATTCGCAGTCATCGTAGGCGCATGGCATCTTTAAGTGTTCCTTTTGGGCTGTTGGCTGCTCAGGGGACGATGCAGGCAAGGCCGAAACTCGGCAGAAGACACGCGAGCAGCCTGAGCCGCTTTTACCGGAACGGTGCTGCGGGTAGTCGGTGCGCTGCAGGCGAGCTGACAAGTCATCCACCATGGAGACAACTCGACCGAGGGAAAAACTCAATCAGGCATGAGGGAGGGGATTGAAGGAGGGGAAGAATGTCTGTAGCTGCAAGAGGCTGCCGCCATCCATGTTTGCTACTGGCTTTTAAGCTTTTGACAGAAGCTCCTTGCTTCTTGCGTCCACGGAATCACATCGGAAAATTCGAACCCGGCCTGCATTTCTGCCTGTCGAAAATAGGGATCTCTCGGGAGTACTTCTAGCACAAAAGACTGGACTTGGGAAATCTCTGAGTTGAAGAGTGGGATAAGTCTGAGGGATCAAGCATGCGAAAACCAGGATCGAGTGCCCTGCTCGATGGAAAGATCTCCCTCCCGGTCGCAGTGGAACAAAATCGATGCTCGGGTGTTGCCGAGATGGATTACTCTAGTGGTAATCGATTGTTGATCGTGCGACTGGATGAGTCAACTGTGTTTCTGGGTCGAGGGTCAGATGATTCTGGTCGATCGCTTGGCAATGTGAGGTATCATACAGGTATACAGGTACGGTACGGGCGGAGTGGATGCGAGTGGTGTTGCAGATCGCTGTCAGACGTGGTCCACTTGTTAGTGGGTTAGTGGTTGCCTCGACAGTTTTGGCGGATGTGGTATTCTATCAATGAATGAAATGAATGGATCGTCCAGGAGAAGAAAGAAGAGAGGGACAAGTGCAGGTGGGGTAAAACACACCGATGCCTGAACACACTGCTATTGCCCGTGCCCCTTGTCCTGCCCTAACCTCCAAGTACGGAGTACAGTGCGGAGTACTTACAAGTTCGGGAAAATATCAAGGGGAGACTCAGTCTACAGTCAACCCCGGACGGATATCTCGGTCAATAATCGAGTCATTCATAATTACATGGTGCCATGCATCAAACCTCAAACCAAGGCACTGCCCGGAAGGAACAGGACCAGGAAATAGTAACCGGTTCCGCTCGTGTCACTTCGGTCACTTCGGCGGATTCCCAACAGACAAAGACACCGTTTTATTTGTTCGTCCCCCGCCCGCTCGAGCCTGACGTCAGGTCGATCCCAAGGCTCACACTCCAATCATCGTTCCAAACCCATGGAATGGAGGAGGATTGAAAGAGCCCGTGCTCGTGAGTTGGAGTAATCGGCCAGGGCGGAGCGGAGGGAATGTCCACCTCTCCAGCAATGACAACAACCCCTTGATTCATTACTTACTACTGGGTATCCGTGGTCCATAAAAAATCCCCGTCTCCCATGCGATGGTCTGACAGTTGTCTGACTCTGACACTTGTCACTCTCGTGGTTCTGCCAACGGTGCCATAAATTACCCGACTTTCGCCAGCGAAACCTACCTACCTACCTACCTACCTACCTACCTACAAGAATCGAATGATCACAGAACCCCCGAGCCAGCAGCCATCATGACCGACACCGCCATCACGCGTCTCCAGAACCACCTGAGGTGCGATCTCGCACGCAAGAATCGCATCGGACGAGCATGCGTTCTCAAGCGCTTCTCCCAGTGGCTGTGGTCGGTGTGGATGATCGACAGCCCCCAGACTTCGGCGCGTCCCGTCGAATGCACCGATCGCACGAAACCCACGAACTACACATGTTCGACCACAAAAGCCCCCGTCTATACACTCCCTGCGCCTGAACAGCCAGTCCACGCCCCCCCGCAGCAAGACCAACCGTGCCAGCCCTGCAAGGCCTGCAAGGCCTGGGGCGTGCCGTGCGACCAAGTGCGCCCCCGCTGTTCGCATTGTTTAGATCAACAGATCCTCTGTTTCTATGTAGCCCCGACCCGGAAATCCACCAGAAAGTCCACCAGATCGACGAAACGGAGCCAAGTCGTGGATCCAACCCCGCGATTGCAAGAACCTTAATCAGGGACCGATGACTACATGCCGTTCACGGCAGCCTGAGGAAAGACGGTGGTTTCCCGCACACGACAAGAAAACATGGGACACGCTGCAGCTTGTAATTTCCCGAGTTCGACCTCAACTCTGCGGGATTCGGGTGGATCGATATGCTGTGAACATGATTTTGCTTCAATGTATAGTTGCTTAAACAAAGCATACATTCAAGGAAAGAGGAGTTTGAAATGGCTGAGCCCAGCCCAGCCATGTCGCCACGCACGAGTCACCCTCAATATCGGAGCACTGTGAACCGATACCCCTCCTCACGGTTCAAAATGACTATCGAGCAAACTGCGTGCAGTATGTCGGTGGCTCTCAGGAGGGCAGTCAGTGTCTTCTCTGCATTCCCAGGTGTTGCTTGCGAACCACTTGGTTGGACAGACGTATGGAAATCACCCCATCCGGCCTCTATCATCCTCCTCATCAGATAAAAACTGAAATTCTGGCCTAGATGGAAGCCAAATATGCAAAGATTGCGGACATCATCCGCCAGAAAGCCCGCGCTCACCACAGGAAAAGGCTCCTCGTAGCTATCGCTGGCATCCCGGGCTCGGGAAAAACAACCACTGCAGCGGCAGTCGCTCAGCTTCTGCGATCTACTTCTCCCGCTCTGGCCACGGCGCTTCTGTCCATGGACGGCTTCCATCTCTCGCGGGCTGGCCTAGACATGCTCCCCAACCGAGAAGAGGCTTATCTCCGTCGCGGTGCGCCCTGGACGTTCGATGCATCCCGTTTCGTTGCCGTTGTCCGACAGCTACGCCAGTGGGCAGACCTAGACCCTCAAGCTGACCTAAGTGTCGAACTGCAAACCATCCATGCGCCCTCCTTCGACCACGAGGCGAAAGACCCCGTGGAGGACGGCGTTGTCATCACCCCGGACACGTCCGTCGTCATCATCGAAGGCAACTATTGCCTGCTGAACGAACAAATATGGCGCGATGTCGCGCAGCTAGTTGATTATCGGATCTTTGTTGACACAGACCTACAAGAGGCCCGCCGGCGTGTCGCCAAGCGGCACGTTCAGGCCGGGATTGAGGCCACTCTCGACGCGGGGCTCCATCGGGTGGACAGCAACGACTATCTCAATGCTCTGATCATTCAGGACAAGCTGATTACTCCCGATTTGGCGGTGCAAAGTATAATAGAAAATGCATAGCAGTTCGCAAATAATTCACAGTTCTCTCTGAAGGCTATAAAATACACGCACCCCCATCAAGAAACAATTATATCCTAGACCGTAACCCGACATTACTCCTTGATCTTCTGCTTATGAAAAACATCTACTAAATCAGCCTCTCTCCCACATCACATCCCAGAAGGGGGTATACCCGCAACTCACCAGGAATCTCCGGCATCCAATTCGCTCGACTCTCACAGAAGAACTCCCCCTTCGGCGGCAGAACCTCGGGGTCATCCAACGTCCCCACGCAGATATAACGGAAATCATTCTTCACCGCATCCTAGCCATTCCCCAGAAACATTAGCATGCGTAGCCCAGACAGATCCCAGCAATTAGTGGACGCGAGGAACGTACCCCATATTCGAGAATAAAGCTTCCACAATCCCCGCAGAACTCCCGATGGATGGTCGATCCCGAGCCATTGTCCCCGACAAATTCCTTCGGTTGGCCGGATTTTAGCGTGAGCGCGTCCTTGGAAACCTTGGCTGTTAGGCCGTAGTTGGTGCCGAATGCTTTCTGTGATGAGCACCATGGCCCCATCGCCGTGGGTGTTAGCCCTTGGGTTTGCGGGAGAGGGTAGGGACCTTGGGGGACAAGGTTGGAGGAATAAGAGAAATAGAGGAGCTCGAACCTTGCAGCTGCTGCAATGGCAGAGGGATGTGCGGGCGTCGTCCGGGGAGGAGAGCGAGAGGTCATAGGTGATGTTGCGGCAGTAGCAGGAGCCGGGATAGGTGGGCATTCTGGCGGCTGAGCTGTGGAATTGCGAGGTATGAATGGAAGGGAAGTGTGGTCGTTGTCCTTGCCAGTGTCTTGTAGTGTTTAAAGTATAGGTGGTGGAGGGAAAGTGGCTGTGGTTGTTGTTCTTGATCATGAACATGAACTTGTTGTATACAGCGCGAGGCCGGGCTGCTTGCCGAATGTTGACGTCATGTGCAGCAGCAGCAGCAGCAGCAGCAGCAGCAGCAGCCGCTGTTGTTGTCCATCGCCGCCAGCCATTCTCCCTCCCACCACCACCACCACCACCTCCTCCTCCTCTTCCTCCTGCTCTTGTCACTCCCCGCATCAGCCCCGTCGAACTGGAGCCTGTCGCTTTGTACTTGTACATACTGCTCAATGGCGTGGTCCTAGCTTTCTGTCACACTCGGGAAGCTGCGTTTCTCGTCTTTCTTTATGCACAGTCGTTCGTTTGTTCTCGCCCCCCCTCCCGTGGCGTGATGTGACTATGACACACCAAACGCCCGCGATCATCCGACTGTTCGCGTGGGGATTTATACCTCTGTTTCTTGCCTCTCGGCTCTCTGGCTCTACTCCACTTGATTCCGTCAACCCAACGGAGTGAACTTTGGCAGCAATTCGACGGGGGGTGTTTCCCGCGCCCGCACTCTCTCTCTTATCTACAGAGTCAGACCCAAACCCGCTTTCATGAGTGTACACCCAACATTTCTATACTACGTTCGACTATAAGTTTATCCACGTTATCCTCAACACAATGACAGCATCCCCACCACCGTCCCACCAACCTCCCGGCGACCAATCTCAATCTCAGCCTCTCGAAAAGCGCGCCGTCGTCTCATCCTTCATCTTCAATTTTAAGGATGGGAAACCGCTCGTGGCGCTGTTCAAACGCAGCGACAAAGTGAGAACATATCGGTTTGTCTCCTGATCGCCTTGGGTAGAAGTGCACATCTAAGAGTCAAATCAGTGGCCACCTTGCCCCAATATCCGGCAGCATATCGTCAGACGACCGCGACCCGCTCGCGACCGCCTGGCGCGAACTCTCCGAAGAAACAGGACTCACTTCCTCTAACCTCACGCATTGGCGCACCGGAAAGCCATTCACATTCAGTGATCCATCGGCCGGACGCGAGTGGACTGTTCATCCATTCGCCTTCTTATTCAACGCAAACACGCCTAAAGAATCGACAGCCAATGAAGAAGAGCCGTCCTTCAAGATCGACTGGGAGCATACAGGCTGGGAATGGCACCCGCCATCCGCGATCCTCGATGAAGAGCTCTCGCCCACCGTGCCTCGACTTAAGGACAGTTTCCGCCGCGTGTGGTTCGAAGGCGATCTCCGCAGTGAACGCGCCGGCACGATCCTCGCCACGGGGCTGGAGCGTCTCCGCAACGACCACGAAAGCGGCTCGCAAGAGCTCACGACCATCGCGCTGATGATCTTCCGCGACTTCCTCGTCCAGACCCAGAACGGGATGGACGCCCAATGGTGGGCCAACGTGCGCATGGCGGCGTGGCACATGATCAAGAACGGACGGGAGAGCATGGGCGCCGCGACGATGAACGCGCTCGTCGCCGTGCTCGCCGAACTCGACGATATCCTCCACCACGACGAAAACCACAACCACAGCCCTGGCCGTAACAACAATCACTCCGACGAGCAAAAGTGGGAGCGCATGCTCGCGGTGCTGGACCACCACCTCGCCAGTCGCAAGAGTCGGGCAACGCAGGTCAAAGACGCCTTCACCCACTACATCCGGTACCACTTCCTGCACCACGGCGAGCCGCGGGACAAGCTCACGATCCTGACGGTGTCGGCGAGCTCGACGATCCGCGACAGCATCCTGGACGCGTACGCCTCGCTGGACATCCACCTGTTGGAGCTGCGGGTGCTGGAATCCCGGCCCCTCTTTGAGGGCGCCAGCATCGCCTCGTCGCTGATTTCCAACTTCAAGTCACGGTTCGCGGACACCCCCCACAAGAACCTGCGGGTCAAGGTGTACACGGACGCGTCGGCCGCCATCGCCGCCGCCGGGGTGGATCTGCTTCTGCTCGGGGCGGACCGCCTGTCCGCCACGCGGGGGGTCAGCAACAAGACCGGCTCGCTGCCCGCCGCCCTGTGCACGCGGCACGTCAGCCCGGACGCCCAGATCGTCGTCCTCAGCGACCTCGAGAAGATCAACGGCGCCCCCAGCGTCATCGACGACGACAAGCACGAGGACAACTCCCCGCTCGAGGTCATGACCACCTGGCGCAGCGACGGCGTCAAGGGCGTCGGCGTGTTGGAGGAGGGCATGAAAGCCGCGACTGGCCCTGGCAGCTCCAGAAAACACGACAAGAGCAACTCCGCTGCCACCGTCGACGTGGAAAACATCTACTTCGAATGGGTGCCCCTGCACATGGTCGACGCCTTCGTCAGCGAAGAGGGCGTCATGGACGAGGGCCGCATCCGCGAGAAGTCCGAACAGCTCGGGAACAAGGTCGACAAGTTCTTCCTTGACTTATAGGGCGAGAGCTCGGCTCAATGAATAGAGACACCGGCCCTGGTTTGCATTGGGAGAAGACACTCTTCAGCTCTTGTATTCTGCCCACTTTCCTACCCGTTTCTTTCCTTCTTTTCTTCTACCAGAGATGTGGGGTCATGCAACAAGACTACACCATACCATTCGGGCCAATTCTGGCCTTTCACCTTAGCGCATAAGGATACATTGTTAGGGATTTCAGGAAAATTACCTTCTGTTCACATAGTGCAATCATTCTGGTATCGATTCTAATGCAATACAACAATTCCAGGCTATAAGTCCATCCCCGCTCGAGTCATTTTCACCCCCTGCACAACTTCATTTAAAAGCTACAACATTGTTTCCCCCAAACAACAGCCGAGATATCCCGCTGGGATCTGATAGGGTCAGCCCCAAAATTACGGCGGGACAATGCTGGAGTAAGAGACAAAGAAACCGGTGGCACTATCTATAGTAACCCAAAATGATTGGCCCACTCGCCCCTGTCAATAGCCCTACCCTTGCATGGACTAGTGGCACTATAGGTATCTTACCAGGATATAAGTTATATCCCTCCACCCTGGTCGGAAACCACTATACTATCTAGCTCATAACTGACTAGCGCGGTTAGTCACACCAGGAGCGCCAGCGCCAGCGCCAGCACCAGTCTTCTCTAACCCCTCTTGCAGCGCAAGCACCAGCCCGTCGGCCACACGCTCCGGCACACTCAGAAACGCCGAGTGCGATGCGTCCACGTGATAGCGGCCGGGGTTGCCCAGGGTGTGGGCGAAGGCCTCCTGCGCGGCCAGGGGCAGCGCCTGGTCCTGGTCGCAGAAGAGGTAGAAGGCGGGGATCTCGCGCCAGGGTTCGTGGAGGGCTGGCTCGAGGAAGGAGGGCTTGGGGTGGCGGTGCAGGTTGGCGATGGCGTGGCGCTGGGCGTCCGGGGTCATGTCGTGGTAGAAGATCCTCTCGGGCTGGGTGGTGTAGACGTATCCGTCGTCGGGGGTCTGCATTGTTGGTGGACGAGTGTTAACCGACGGGTGTTGTTTATGCAACAGAACGTTTGCGATAAGTGGAAGGGGGCCACTTACTGTGAAACCCATCCAAGGCTCCCACTTCCCACCCAGCATCTCGAAGAGGGACTTGCCCTCAGGCGCGACGAAGGCCGCCATCCATACCACCTGGATCACGCCCCCGGGTTGACCTGCGCGGGCCCGAGGCGCGTAGCCGAGACCCTCGACGGCGCCCGCGGCGACGATCCCGCCATAGGAATGGGCGACCACCACGATCGGACGTCCCTGGTCGGCTAGACCCCGGAGGACCCTCCTGGTGTGGGCGATGTCGGCATGGAGACCGACTGATGGATCGGCCGCGCCGACGGACTGGTTCGCAACGGCCTCGGACTCGTACCCTCGCTGCCGTAATACAGCGCGGATGATGTCGAAGGTATCTGGGGTGTGCCATGCACCGGGCACGAAGACGAAGATGGCCTTTGTTTGGGCGGTCATTGTGATTGTGGATATTCGGATGCTTTTATCACTTTTGGATCATTCTTTGATTCTCTGGCCCTTCCTGCGGGCCTGGACAGTGTACTTATAGCGAAGAGCGAAGACTGACTATGGAGACATCGGGTCTCGGCCAAATGGGAGGGAGGGGGAAAGCGGAGATTGTATGGCGTTCATTTAAATTGTTTAGATTGTTGTCCAAAGATAGGCCGCAGTTTCCCCCCGGACGGTAGGCTAACGGCCGCTGTCAGACCCACAGGCGGGCCTGTCGCCGAGACACGATGTACAATCGGCAGTCGCACCATCTTGGAGGTCCCGTACTAGGACTATAGTGGTCCATCTAAACTGACTGGGGTCTAGCGAAGGACTGGTCGCGGAACGGATGTTGTCCGCCGCCCACCATGACACCCTGTGTTGTTGGTGGCCACTAGGCAAACAGAAGTACTGGCTGACAGTGACTTGGGAATGCACTGTACTCCCCTGCCAGAAGCACCTAAGAGCACAAAGGAACTTTCGAGACTATAGGCCCCTATTCCCTTATTCTGGACATTTCCCGCTTCTTTAAAGCATCAGCCATGATTGAATTGAGCTTGTTCGAGCCGTTGGGCAAGTCTGTGGACAGCAATGGCATCGACGATGGATATCAACGAGAACCGCCAGCATGAAAACCGAGTGCTTTGCATTTTCATGACCGCCCTAGGCTTGCTCTTCGTGATCTTGCGACTTCTAGCGCGGTGGAAGAAGGGCTTATCGGTTGGACCGGACGATTATACCATACTGTTGTCTATGGTGAATTCGAACTCGAATGCTTCGAACTTATCACTCCACCACTAACTTGGCTCTGGCTCGCCGAGTGTAGGTATTTCTCTGCGCAATCTGCGGTCTCAATTTGGCCAGTAAGAACTCCACAGCTCAGGGCTCCAATGCTTCCTCTTGCCTGATGATTGTCAGTGATTCACTATGGAATGGGCCGACACGCAGACGCCCTGCCGACCGAGAACGTCATGAAGATCTCCAAGGTGTGATCCAGCCACGCCATGGACATGCCACCAGAGCCCAGCTATGCAATAACTGATGCACCCACAGCTGCTCGTGGTTTACGAATGCGTCTATTGCACAACCGTGGGCATCATCAAGGTCTCCATCCTCCTCATGTACGCGCGGATCTTTCCAACGCGGAACTTTCGCATCGCCTCTCTCGTCCTCGGCAGCATCGCAGTCTGCTGGGTCATGGCAATCATCTGTGTGAGCGTGTTCCAGTGCGCTCCGATCGCGAAGGCCTGGGACCAGCGGCTCCCAGGCAGCTGCATCAACCTAAAGGGATCGTTCATCGGCAACGCAGTCCCGAACATTGTGACTGATGTGGCGATCCTCTCATTACCAGTGCGTGTAGTCTGGGGTCTGCACGCCTCCCTCACGCATCGACTGTCGGTGATCGCCGTATTCCTGCTGGGCAGTTTGTGCGTTTCTCCCTTCCGTCTGCTCCGCCGTATCTCCTCTTTATCTACTCCGCGCCGAACGCTGTCAAGTTCGCGCCGTCTTAGCGCCTCAGAGTATCGAGTTAGTAGCTGTCCAAGAACTGACACATGTACACCACAGCGTCGTGTTCACCAGCGCCTACCGCTTCTCCACGCTCTTCCAGTTCGAACCAGCCGACACCCCCTGGACACTTGCCACGGCCAACACATGGTGTCTCATCGAGTGCGCAAGTGGGATCATCTCCGCCTGTCTCCCGACCCTGCGACCGCTGTTCGTGGCGCTCTCGTCCAAATTCGCCAGCAGCGTGGGAGGAGGCTCGCGCGGACGATCGGTCGAGAATGGCATCAAGGACTCCGAGCTCCAGAGCTTAGATGCCCTCAACCCCACATTGCGGCCGCCTGGCGAGCACCTATCCAGGCAGCTCGTGTTGATGGATGTAAGCCAGCGGGATGACGCTTACGGGGATGAGGTGCCGCTGAATACAATCCGAGTACAGCGCGAGATCACTTGGCAGGAGACGAGGGACATCCATCCGCGAGAACGTAAATGATGAGACTGTGTGTCTATGAGCAAAATGCGTTCACCATGGGACTCGGGTCCTATCAACGAGTAGTATGTATATTGGCTAGATGAGATGACAGTGAGGAGGGGTGAGCGCCAGGCAGGCGAACAGGAGCGCTTTCTCGCTTAGCAGGAACCATGGAGCATTTCTAGTCCGTCTTTGTAATGTTCCGCCTTTCGTTTGTGAAGGAATCCATACAGTGGGACCACGCAAATGAGACAAAATGATCTTAGAAAGTATTTCAAGATAGTGGCATTGAAGCATCCGGACAAATGTGCAGATATAGTTAGGTAGTTGGTGTGTGGTAGCTCTTCCAGTATGCCCGAGCCGCGAGTGAGCCCATCGAATGCGGCATTTCTGCCATCTCTTCCCGCTTTGCAGCTGTCCGTCTTATCGGCTTCTGGGAAATCCAGAAAGGACTGTCTTTTGAAGGTTAGTTCATAAGAAACTTGCATTGTAACATGTCTTATCTCAGAGAATCTCAGAAGCTGGATTGATCTCACCTTCTATCACAGCGAAACAAGAAGCAACCCAGCCCGAGCAGAGGCTTTGTGGTTGAATATATAACGGGTGCTGTAAGCCCGCCATGGCCAAGCTACAGAACACCACTTTATACACAAACAAATAGTATATTCTCAGACCGATGAAAAGCAACAAAGCTGATATTGTCCATTACCCTATTCACAGAAGAAAGCATACTCCAAGACTCCGCTGCCAAGGCCTGGTTCATGAAGGCCAACATCCCACATTGTAAAAGCACAACAGACAAACAGAAAGGAACTCAAAAGGTATCATTCAATCCACAAAAGTTTCTCCGCAGTCAGCACTCGCGAATCCGCGTCTGCCGCTTCGCCGTCCCGATGTGCGTATTATGTACTTTGGTAGCGAATTTGAGGCTGGTCAAGGTCTCGGACAGGTGGGCTTGCAGCGGGCTGACCATGACGAACATCAGGGTCTTCGAGTTGCCGCCGAGGGAGAATTGGAGGAGGTAGGTTAACTGTTAGGTGGTTGTTAGCTGACTGATGCAACATCAAAAGAATCATGTGCGCGGCGTACCTTGCTGTTGCGGTAGGGAATATGTCCACCCTCCTTGCCCTGTCCCAGAGCAGCGATCACATCGCCCAAGCAGCTCAGACTGCGATTGATATTCTGTGTCTCGCGCAACCGCTCGCCAGTTGCACCACTGTGGCTAAGGCGCTCACTACCAGCGAGATCGACGAGGTTGAGAGTGCCCTCGCTGCGCTCACCCGTAATATCGTTCTCACCGATGAGCTTGAGAATAAAGACCGAGTGAGACCGAGAAGACCTCTCGTTGGCTTTGGTTGCTGCAACGGAGCGGTTGGAGGCGGCCCTCTTGAGGATGGTCTCAACCATCTCAGGCGATTCTAGGCGGACAGTGGTAGCATCGGTTATGATGGTCTTGCCCCTCTGCATATCATGGCGGATTTCGAGCTTCTTTCTATCCAGGTCGTCGGGGTTGCCCAGCAAGTCGTTGAGGTTCTCGTTGTACACCTCCACGAAATTACCTTCCATCGTGTACCTCCAGCCTTTCTCCTCGAGGCCAGTGGCCGTTTCATAAATCTGATGCACGGCCCGAGGAATCATACCGTCAAGAGATGACATGGTATAGGTTTTACCACTGCCGGTCTGGCCGTAGCAGAAGATGCACACATTGTATCCATCTAGAGCACTCTGCACCAGCTGGCTGATTTCATCGAAGACCTCCGCGTTCTGGGTAGACGGCCCGAATACACGATCGAATGAGAAGTTGCTGTTCTTCCTCGAGATTGCTCCAAGGCTGCTCTTCTCCTCCGGGCCCAGCACTGCTATCTCTTTGCAATCCTCGGCGTCATCCGGAAACTGAATCTGAGCGACTTGATTGACAGGATCCGAGGGCAGCGAGGGGCGGACTCGGCAGAAGACTCGAATATTGCCTTTGAGCTCTTGTACCTGGTTGTGAAGTTTCCTTCTCAACGTCTCTTCCTTGCGGAGCTTTTCCTTTGTGGCATTCGTTTCAGCCAATGCGTCCATCATTTGTTGGTTTAGACGCTCAAAAGCCTGGGACTGCTCTTCGCGACCGGACTCCAAAAATTCGATGCGGGCTTTCAACGCACGCACGGATGACTCCATAGTTACAGTGTTGGTGCTGGCTGCATCCAGATTGTGCCTCAGGTCTCGGTTGGCCTTGCGTTCACGCTCCAAATCAGCCTTCAGGGCGTGTATGTCGTGTTGCAGGGTGGCGATATCTCGTTCCTTCTTCTCCAGCTCGGCATGCGTGCGCTGTGTGTCAAGTGCAGATTGCGAAGTGATCTGACTGAGTTCGCGCATCCGCGCAGCTCGTTCTTCCTCCATCTCGTTATCAAAGCGCCGCTTGAGTTCCTGAATTTCCTCTTGGTGCCGCGAGTGCATTGTCTCCATTTCTCTTCTGCCTTCCAATCGTACTGTCTCCAATTCCATACGTCGGCGTGCGTTGATGTCGTCGACGATCATTTCATGGTCTCTCTGTGCGTCTTTGAGTGCTTTCTCCGCACCAGCAAGTCGATTTTCCATCGAACCCATTTCGATACGCAGGGTAACATTTGTTTCTGTGAGTTCTTTTGACGATGCCTCTAGCTCACTCACTATAAATGGTTTTTAAATTAGCACGGAGAGCCACGATCAGCGCGCACTTCTCACTTACCTCTAGACTTGTATAAATCCACTGCATCTTTCAGCGCTGTGCTCGACTGTCCCTGTTGACTGACACGTTCTTCCATGCTTCGCACAAGGTCATACATTCGCCTTTCTCGGAGATCCAGGTCCCAATCGCCACCTATAGAATAGTTAAAAGACTTGATCATTGAATCTTTGGTAAGAAATTGTGGCAAACGGGATGGCTTTCGGGAAGAGCGAGTAATGGACAGAAGAGGGGTAGATGGGGCTGGTCTGACGGGAGTAGTGAAGGGAGATCTAGAAGACAGGGCATTATAACGCAATTGACTCATAGAAGCATGATGCGCAAGAGGGAGTTTAGAAGCCAAGGGATTAATGGGGCCAGGAACCAAAGCCAGTCTGTCCAACGGCGAGCATGGTGAGTCCTCACGCTGGGTCCATGGCCAGATCCGGGAAGTCTCATTGCTTGGTAGAGTCCTTGTGGCCTGGGGTACGGTAGCAGGGGATGAAAAGCAGTCAAACTCGCGCCTACCCTTACGTTTTCCAAGTATGGTACCCTCCGAGTCCTCTTGTTCACGAGAGCCCATTGCCGTGGCTGCGCGGGGGATGGCATTGGCCATTGGTCTCCGGGAATTGGTAACCGTGTGTGATCGTGACATACTCGTGTGCGGTCGTGCGGTGGGTCCGGCGGAAGACGAGACGGTCGATTTCGTTCTTGAGACAGTAGATGCGGAGCGGCCAAGGGTATTGGAGCTGTAAGTGTTCGCACGGCCGTGCGTCTTGACTGTGCTGCTGGTGATACGGGATGTTGAAGGCGCTGCAGCGGACTGGGTTGTGCTTCGTGGACGGCCCGGTTCTGATCGTGTTAGTGTCGAAACTCCTCCACCCCCGAACAAACCTCCAGGGACGTACGCGACAGGCCTGAAGTCTTACTTGTCACCGTGCCAGCGATAGTACCGGGTTGCACGAGCCCCGAGCGGGCGTTTGTTGAAGCCGGATTCATTTCCTTCAGGCCGACTGTTGGGATTCGAGTTCGTGACGACGTCTTCGACTGGATCTACTGTCGCGTTAGCCTGACTGTGTGGCCGACTGAATGCCACTTGCTATTACCATGTGATCGTTCTCCATGCTGAGGGCAGGGAGCCACGAGCCCCTAACTGGTCAAGAGAATTCTTAGGACGAAATTGACAGCGGACGAGGACAAAATCTGGCGCAAAGCAAGGTCGCACTCGAGACGCGTGGGATAAGCTAAGCAAGAAGAGCAATTCGCAATGGGTGGAGACAAGACTGAGACTGCAACATGCCAGGAGGAGCGGCGGGTGTGTGTAATTAAGGTGCAGGCTGGGCCGGCGTTCGGATGAAGAGGAGTTGAACCCGGCAGTAAACAGGCTATCCAAGGCCAGCCGGTGGTTTGTCTCTGTTGCAACTTGCCGTTTCTCCAGCGACGGGAGGGCGGTAAACAAATTCGGCTGACTCAGCTGCTGACTGGCGGGGGGAGAGAAGCCGCGCTAGGCCAGGTGAAGACTAGTGGTATTGCTCTGATTGTCGTACTCGTATTTACTCGATTCTTACCATTTTCTAAGCTTCGTTGATCAATTCGATGGAGGGGGAGGCTTTGTACAACTTCATCTGACAAGTGTCCGTGTTCACAAAAGTCACAAAAGTCAATTGCTATTGTGAAAGCTTCGGTTGTTTACATCTCTGGATACTCCATCAGACCCTTTCTCATTTGTTTCCTTGGGTGCTTGACTTGACTGGACCCGTCAATCTGCGACTATTTACTCCAGTTCTGGCCCGCCCGCGCGGGTTTCCACTTGTTCCCTTCTTTCTAGTCTACCACTACTGAACTCGGGCTAGTAGCCGCTGCGCCGCCGCTGCTGCTTTGCAGACCGACCAAACCAAGAACAAGAACAAGCTTAGTTGCCTGCCCCGTTCCACCATCCACTCTCACTCCTCCTCTGTTCCTCCCCATTGTCTCTTGTTCTCTTGCTTCTGTCATTGCCTTGCTTCCTTTTCCTTTCAACTTCCCCCCTTCATACTATTCTAATTGTCATTTGACACACCAGCGTCATGTCTGGTCGTTTCGTGCGTTCTTCTAAGTACCGTGAGTTTCCCCTCTACCCCCCTCCCTCCACTTTCCCCTCCGACTGCCCGCAATCTGACAGGTAGCAGGACACGTCTTCGGACGGCCGACGAGAAAGGTGCGCGACCTCCCTTCTGATCTATCGCAACCCGAATCGATCCTCACAACTTGAACAGGAGCAATGCTATGATAATCTTCGCGTTTCCAGAAATGCCTGGGATACCAACCTCGTCAAGGTCCGGCCGCTTCCATCGCCCCTAAGCCGCCTCCGCCGGATAATCTGACCATGCGACTAGGTTAACCCCAAGTATCTCTCTGTGAACTGGGAGGCTGGTGGCGGTGGTGCTTTTGCTGTCATCCCCTTGGAAGAGCGGGGCAAGCTGCCCGAGCGCATGCCTCTGTTCCGTGGTCACACTGCTGTTGTCTTGGACACCGACTGGTGAGCAATGGCCGGCATTCGCAGTTCCGGAGGAACAAGAGTGAGCTGACGTGGCTAGGAACCCTTTCAACGACGACCTCATCGCGTCTGGTTCCGACGACGGAAGGGTACAATAATCCGATCATGTTTGCGATACCCCATCGAACAAACAAACTAACAGGTCGCGTGATAGGTTCTGCTCTGGCGTGTACCTGAGGGATTCACACTCTCCCCGGATGTTGATCCCGATGAGATTCAAGATGTGGCTCCTGTTGGCAAGCTTTCCGGTCACCCCAAGTATGTCTCTCATTCAAGCATCCTCGTTGCGCTTTCCTTTATAGCGCTGGGCCAAACTCGCTAACGCTATCATAGGAAGATCGGACACGTTCTCTTCAACCCCGCGGCCGAGAACATCCTGGCCACGGCTTCGGGCGACTACACTGTGAAGATCTGGGATATCGAGGCCGGCGCCCCCAAATTGACCCTGAACTTGGGTGATATCGTGCAATCGCAGTCCTGGAGCGCAAACGGTTCCCTCCTGGTCACGACCTCCCGAGACAAGAAGCTTCGCATTTGGGATGTTCGTCAAGAGCGCCCCGCGCACGAGACACAAGGACACTCGGGAGCCAAGAACAGTCGCTCTGTCTGGCTGGGTGAACGCGACCGGATCGCGACAACCGGTTTTTCCAAGATGAGTGACCGCCAGCTGGCGCTGTGGGATATCCGCGCTCCTCGCGAACCTATCAACGGGTTCAAGACTCTCGACTCCATCTCTGGTGTCTGCATGCCATTCTGGGACGAAGGCACTCAGATGCTGTACCTGGCTGGCAGAGGGTGAGTGATCCTCCGTGATAGACTTGGGGCTTATCTAACCTGATACAGTGACGGTAACATCCGCTACTTCGAGCTGGAGAACGACAAGTTCGAATACCTTGCTGAGTACAAGTCCGCCGATCCCCAGCGCGGTATCGCCTTCATGCCCAAGCGCGGTGTGAACACCCATGAAAACGAAGTCATCCGTGCCTTCAAGACCGTCAATGACTCTTACATTGAGCCTGTCTCCTTCATCGTCCCCCGCCGTGCCGAGACCTTCCAGGACGACATCTACCCCCCAACCATTGGCCTCAAGCCTGCCATGGGCCCCGACGAGTGGTTTGCTGGCAAGGAGGCCATCCCGCCCAAGATCTCCATGGCTAACCTCTACGAGGGTGAGGGACTGAAGGAAGTGACTGGAGTACAGGAGAAGCCCACCTCTTCTTTGGATACTCCTGCTCCCGCCGCTCCCAAGGCCGAAGAGCCCGCCCCCGTCAAGAAGGAGGCCGAACCCGCCCCGGAGCCGACCCCTGTGGCCAGACCTAACGCCTCCATGAAGGACCAGGGTGCTTCCATGGCCGCCATGGTGAACAAATTCGCCGATCAAGAAGAAGAGGCTGAGCCCGAGGAGCCGTCCGCTTTCGACGAGGCCCCCAAGCCCGCCGCTCGCACTCCCGAAGCCGCCTCGCCCACCATCAAGGCCAGCCCATGGCACCAGAAGGAAGAGGAGGCCAAGACGCAACCCACTTCCTCCAAGGTACGAACAATTCCTAATCTTCTTTGCTACCATCTCACAACACCCGCAAAACTAACGCATAAATAACAGGCCTCCCCCGCCCAAACCCCCCGCGCCGCCACCCCCACCGTCGCAGCCCCAGCCCCAGCAACATCCACCCCCTCGCCCAGCATCTCCACTAGCGCTGCCAACGCCGCCGACGCCGTGCAACGGGAGATCGGCGCCATCAAGGAGCTCATCGCCGAGCAAACCAAGACTATCGCCTCCCAGGCTCAGCAGATGCAGAGCCTGACCGCGGAGATCGAATCCCTCAAGGCTAAGCTGGGCTAAGCCTTTCCCTTTTGCTCCCTCTCGCCCCCCTTTCCCCATCTACATCACCCATAATCCCAACCCCAGCCAACCTACCTCCAATTAGGTACTGCATGTATCTATTATGACTCTCTTTTTCTTCTTAATCTCGGAGCACACTTCGTTTTCCCTCAAAACCAAACCCATCAACGGACAGGACCTCTGATGTATACTGTATTGTGTGCGTGTGTGTTCATGAAATGTAACTACTTTCTCTTTTCGCCTCTCAAGCTCTATCCCCCCTTTGCTGGCTCGACGGCCCCTTTTGCATAGTGATGTCTACATAACTTATAACTTGATAGAGTTGTGCATGGTTGTCTTGTTGCTAGTGGGCATATGTATGCTTTGCGTAGCTATCTTCTACTCATGGCAACTACATCTACGAATATCGGGATTCTTCATGGATTGCGGTCCTTATGCGAGTCTCGATAGTGGAATCCATACTTATCGGTAGCAGCCGAATTTTATAGATGGCTATTTCATGTGAAGGTTGTGATTTTATTGATCATACTACTCTCATCTTCGCTTTCGCAGTATCTCTCGCCACTGGCTGCGGGTGATTCATCTACTCCGATTTAAGAGGGGGAATGCTGCCTTTTGACCATATGAGTCTCAGAGGATGGGGACGGAAAAGGGGAAGATTCAATAATCAAGCTCAGATGGATGACCGCTCTATATGCTCTTTGTCAATGGGAAGAATATGGATGATGTGAGAGGATGATAGGTGGTATGATATGCAGAGGGTGGAAGGGGCGTGGGAGGGAAAGAGATGAGTCAGGAGATTGTGACGGAAAGTCAATCAATGAAAAGAGATGAGCTGTCTCTTTGTTCGACCGCAGTCATGATAAGGCAGTCAAGCAGGGAGGTGGACAACTACCACCGGCCTGCTTCTCTCTCCTTCTCCACCCGGGCGGCACGAGCATCGTCCGTCTCCTCATCCTCATACTTGTAACTGAGACGGCGGCCACCACTCAACCCGCGACCGTCCCGCTTCCGCGACGACGAGGATTTGCCGCCATCCCTGTCTGCGTGCATGGCCTCGCGACGCTGCTGCTCCTTGAGCATGCGCTCGCGGTTGCGGGCTTCGCGCTCCAGGGTGTGCGGGTCTTTCTCGGGCTCGCCCGATTTGGCGGCGGCCGAGGCCGTGGTCGCCTTCTCGCGCAGGCGGTCGCCACCCTCGTCGTCACGACCACGTTTGTCCCTTCGGGAGGAGTGGTGACGAGAGGAGTATTCACTGCCAGCAGGGGATCCGGAGCGGTCGCGGCGGGAGCGCTTCCTGTCGCGATCTCGATCACGGTCACGATCACGGTCACGATCGCGGTCCCTGTCCCGATCCCGGTCACGGCGGTCTCGATCCCGGTCTCGGTCACGGTCCCGATCACGATCACGATCACGATCTCTGTCGCGTTCACGGTAGCGATCCCGATCCCGGTCGCGGTCACGGGTACGATCGCGGTCCCGGTCCCAGTCGCGGTCTCGGTCACGGCGCTTGGAGTCACGGTCCCGATCGCGCTCGTCGTCGTAGCGGCTGGAGCGGTCTCTACTAGCCCGATAGCTGTCGCCCGTCTTGCTGCGGCCGTTGTCTTCAGGGATGGCCGAGAGCCGATCGGCGGTGGTGGTGGCGGCGGTATCATCCCCATTGCGGTTGGGGCTGCGACTCCAGCTGCGGTGGCGACGGGAGCGATGCGATCGTCGACCATTGCGCCTGTCCCGGTCCCTATCGCGACGGCCGTGGGCAGTCGAACGGCGAGAATCGCGCGACGGAGAGCGGGTGCGATGGCCGTCGTCTGCACCGGACGCCTCGTCGTACTTGTCGTCGCGACGGGGTCTTCTGGGTCGCTCGCGGCGTCGCTCGGGATCGTCTCCGGGCATGTCCACGCTGGTGGAGCGTTGCCGATACGAGCGACGACCGTCCTGTTGAGAAGAAGGCTGGGGCGATCGTGACCGGCTCTTGGCTCTGGATGTCGACCTGGGTCGTGACCTTGAGCGGGAGGTTGATCGTGGTCGCTGATCGTCCTGAGTCGGCGTAGCGCTTGCGCTGGGAGAAGGACGATTAGTTAAGACTTGAGCTAAGCGGGTTGAGAGTCTCGTTTCTCACCTATGAGGGGTCGCTCCGAAGGGCTGCGCAGATGAAGCCCCAGATCGTGCCCCAGGAAGCTGGAAATTACGCTGTCGGAGAACGCTGGTGTTGGGCAGACCCTCTCGCATGGCTCGAGGCGCGGCAGGTGCGCCTTCCACGCCTTGACCGCGAGGCTCGGGATACGTTGCGCTGACACCAGCTCCCATGAAGGAAGCTCCTCCTCGTCCTCCACCAGAAAAGGCGCCACGCATGAACCCTCCGCCTCTTCCAAATCCAGCTCCCATCGGTCCTGGCACTGGCACTGGCATGCCCATGGGGAAGTTCGACATCGCCTGCATGGCATTGACTTGGTCTAGACTATCAATGGTGGGGATGCCCTGAAGCTGAGTCTCTTCCTGTGCTGAAGTCTCCTGTGCAGCAGCAGCAGCAGCAGCATCGGGATCAGTGGGATTTGATTCACCATTTTCGGCATTTCCATGGGTGGCTATGCCATCATTGGGCACATTATCATCGTGTGCGTTGACCACTTCACCGTTGGGCGCTGATTCGTTGACCTCCTGAGCGTCTCCTTGACCGAACTCCCCAGACATATCAGCAGCACCATCCTGCGACTGAGCGGCCGCCATGTCCGGGTTCATATTAGAGGCATTATGGTTAGGGAACGCTGGGTAGTTAGCATTAGGGGGGTAAGCGGCCTGCATATGTCCACCAGCAAGACCGCCGCGGCCACGACCACTAGGGAAATATCCACCACGACCGCGACCCCGAAAATTGCCTCTGCCATACCCCGAGCCATACGACCCGTTCTGATAATCTTGGCTAGGGAATTGTTGCTGCTGCATTTGAGCAAGGTTGGGTTGAGACATATTATATCCACCGAAGCCAGAGGGGCCCCCGTATTGCGGACCCATACCATTTGCGAAAGCATTTGGATTGAATTTATCTTGGCCTCCATTCCACATATTGTTCTGTGAGCCGTCCCATCCCCCATACATCCCCTGACCCGCGTCGAAACTCATTCCCATGTTCATACCATTCATGTTCATCCCGTAGCCCCCAAACATACCCTGATTCGCGGCCATCGGGTCCATCGCCATTCCAGGCATTCCTGAAGTAGCATGTCAGTAAAGGAATGGCAGACAGAGATGACAGGGCGGAGACTGACCCATGGGAAAATTGAACATTCCATTGTTCATGTACTGGCTCATCGGATTGAAGCTTCCGGCGTTCCAGCCCATGTTGGGAAACATACCGGCGCCCGCGTTAAAGCCCATACCGTTGGGAGCCACTGACCCCGGCTCGCCGCCCTGGGAGACATCTTCCTCGTTGGCCTGAGCGGATTGGTTCTCATCGGTCGGACCATCCTCCCGAGCTCCGTCTTGGGCGGTCTCATCTGAGTGGTCCGGTAAAGGCGCTGAAGAATTCTCGTCATTTTCGCCCTGGAAGAGTATCGAGTTAGCGGGGCAAACTATACTTGTTTCGGAGGCCTACCAGAGCAGAAGCCTCAGCAGGTTCGCTGCTGATGGCGTTGTCCGCATTGGGCTCTGGATCGTTAGATCCAGTAGTGGGCTCTTCAGTGACATTATCAACAGGAGCAGTGCCAGATGCCGGACCGTCCTCTGCGGGCTGATCCCCAGCACCAGTCGCTGCAGCCGGAAGTTCCTGTTGAGCTGGAGTCGCATCCGCGGGCGTCGCGGGCGTCGCCGACTGTCGTTCCTTCTCGCGCTTCTTTTCCTCGGTGCGAAGGAAGGCCTTGAGGGTAGTTCGAAGGGCTTTGTTCGGTTTGCATAGATCAGAAGAGAGGGGCGTATGCGCGCAGACGGGGCATGTTTCGGGGAGAGACACTTGGCCTGATCATTGCGGATTAGTTGAGACGACTGGGAAAGAATCAAACTGGAAGAGGTCGCGCGTACAGTTCTCGCAAATGGCTTGGTCGCAGCACGGAAGGCGGAAAGCGTTCACAGCCAGTTTATTGCAAATGGCGCATCGCAGCTTGAACGGAATCTCATCCTGCGTCAATGAGCTGTCCGGCGCAGGGAGTGCTGATCAGTCATCACGGTAAACGAAGTAACGAAGACACAAAAGATCTAGCCTACCTGGCGATATCCATCAGGCCCGAAGGCTGGTCTGCGACAGCCATCGCGAAGATCACCACCGGCTCTTTTCTGGAGGGTAGTGGAAAGCGAAGAGATCAATCAATGGGGACGAGAGACGTCCGGGCGACTGATGTTAGGAGAAAAGAGAGGTGGAAGCCAGAATGGCGAAGATAAACCACATGCTCAGTGCGCCATCAACGGGAGACAAGGGCCATGCCTGCTGGCGTCACCACAAGTGAAGTAATGTTGTGATTGGGGGAAGATTAGCTCAGGTGGTGAATAGCGATCGCGATGGGATCACGCATTTGCCTGCCGGGACCAAATTTGGAGGGTCGGACAGCGGGCCGGAGCGGAAGAATAATACTGCCTCCCCGGTCTCGGTCTCGGTTTCATAACTGAGTCTCAGCTCGCTCTCTATCAACCACTTGAAACACCCACCACCTGCAGAGGAGGATAGTTAAGTCACCTCGTTTGACTCAACTATAACTCTATGTATTCTTCTCGAATCCAACAGCAACATTCGCAAACCAAATTGAACAAGTACTCTATGGGTCAAGAAGCTTACAGTCCCAAATCCCTTAGGACTCTTGATTAATCTTATTTCACTATCACTATGTACATGTACAGTACAACCTAAATATCTCTCAGAACGTGTTGTGTTTGTCGATCGCACGCGTCTGATACATCTACAAGTACTGTATTGAAGACATGTCATGTTGGTGACGATTGATTTACACCGCCCAGCGTTTACGGCGTAATCAGTGTTATAAGGTTCGCTGCATTGATCCCATGTACGGCAAGGCTCACGACAGAGCAGCAGCAGCAGCAGCAGCACCTTCTTCCTCCTCATCATGAAGGAAGAGAAATTGGTTGCAAATGAGTAAGCACTAGGCTATGCGCACCTGGCAGCCGGAATTGTCCTCCCTTCCGGTAACTTTCAATCTACCTATGAATGATCGCAAGGTGTTCATGAACCCGCATGCATCCCAAGTTCTCATTTGACACGCAAAACACTAGGCAAGGCAACAGGGGCAGGCACCACAAAACAATTAAGCAGCACATGGTCAGATTAGATCAAGTTAATTTTATGCCGTCAATGACTGAGGATGGCGAGAATAAACTGGCCAACAACGAGAGATCCCTTACAATGGCGATACCCACAAGTTGCGGTTTCTGCCTGATTGTCGGGTCTCTCGCGCCCCTCTGGAGTCTCAAGAGCTCTTTGTATCATCATCAAGTGCCGTGGGTAGTAATGGTGGTGCCTTATTTGAAGGCAGGAACTGGAAGGGGAGGGGGGGGTGTGAAGGGTATTACCCCATGATCAATCATGATCACGAAGGGGAGGTAAATAAACACAGAACACCGCAAAGACTATGAAACTATGGCTCAGCTCTTCCATGCAAGAGTTGAGTTGAAATGTGTCAAATCACCTGTATGACACCCCTCCCCCCGAAAAAAAAAAAGGGGGATAGGCTGTGTAAGGTAGACAGGCGTCGGAAGCAGGGATGGATTTGCATCATCGACCTCGCTGACTCGACGGAATGAATCACGCGCGGTAAAGGTAAATGCAGTCAAGATCCAATCAGTGGGTGAACCAGATGCCAAAGTTCTACGGGCGGGGTGGCAAGGAGGAAGTGGTTCGTTCGCTGGGGAGTGGGAGGCTGCGGCTGTGGTGACTGGGTGGTTGTAGTCATCGTCATCAAGTCTGCAGAAGTTGAGGTGAGGTGAAAGAAAGGGAAAGATGGTGGGTGTGGTGGATGGGTGAGTGGTAGGGCTATCTTTTTTTCCAACTGACCAGTTGAACCCAGGTTGAACGAAATGGGAGAGTTGAAATTACTCGGAGTGCTCGAGAACTGGCTGCCAAAAGAAAAAAGCGAAAAAGGAACAAGGAAAAAGAAAAACGAAAACGAAAACGAAAAAAGAAAAAGTAAGTAAGGACGAAAATAGGCAAAATCAGGCCTAGCGTTGCAGGTGTAACGGAGGCGCAGGGTTAAAAAGGGCGGCCGCTGCTCCCCGGAAGGAAAGACACCCGGACCTTCTCTTGTCTGGCTGCTTGTAGCTGCTGTAGCTGCTGTAGCCACCTCCCCGGCTGCTCTTGGGCACACGCACTTTGCTGGCTCTTGACACGATCTTACACTACTTTACACCACTGTTACCGTATTGCCCACCTCCCAAAACACAACACAAGGGACAAAAGCTCGGGCCATCCGCTGCGCGCGATCTACAAAAACATCCCCTTCCTATCCTCTTCATTGTTCGACAATTCTTGATTATTATTATTATTATAGTAATAATACTAATCATCAAGAAAAACACATCGACTTCTTGACTGTCCCTCTTTGATATGACCATCACTCAAAGGTTTCATGTCTTTCTAAAACCAGACTGAACCTTCTCACTATTCCATTGATTCTTTACTTCTTGTGACCCTCGAACACGATTTCCACCAAGTTTACTACTGGCGGTAAAGGTACGAGAAGAACCAGTTCCCCATATTTATTCTATACTAGTCTGTTTTTTTTCTTGCTTCTAGGCGCGCACGCGCATTATTTTGTCATTGTCCTTGTTCACAAAAAAAATAAGTAATAATAAAAAACCCCGTTTAATCCCCACAGGCGATGACCGAACAAGACAATTCCTACCGACCACGATCCCCTGATTTTTCCACCTTCCAATCCCCCATCTCCCCTTCCGTCAACCACTCCGTCTACCCGTTTGGGAATCCGCTCGCCCATCGCGCTTCCTACGACGCCTCACCTTTCTTCACCCCGCAGTATCAACAACAACCCCCGGCCCCGCCAAGCAGGGTTCCCCAGCAATACAATCAATATAATCTCTATACCTTCGCCGACGCGACACATCTACACCCGGATATGGCTCGCCGTTCGACGCGTATTGCCCACCAGGCCGCCGAGGTCGCGCCGCAGCCCACATCCAAATACATCGACCCGGTGGTCTCGGAGGAAGAGGAGCCTGTCCGACCTCCTTCTCCTTCTCCTCCCCCGCCTGCTCCTGTTGTTGCTCCTGTGGCGGTCCCCGTCGAGGTCAAGACCAAATTCCCCGTTGCGCGCATAAAGCGCATTATGCAGGCCGATGAAGATGTCGGCAAAGTCGCACAGGTCACGCCAATTGCTGTCTGTACGTACAATTCATCCTCCGTCTTTCTCGCGCTTGTTGTGGAATTTGTACTAATCTTTTGTTTTTCTTTCTCTCCCCACAGCGAAAGCCCTGGAATTGTTTATGATCTCTCTCGTCACCAAAGCCGCCAAGGAAGCCAAGGATCGCAACTCCAAACGCGTCACTGCCTCGCACCTCAAACAAGCCGTGGCCAAGGACGAGGTACTCGACTTTCTGGCAGATATTATTGCCAAGGTGCCCGACCAACCGCCGAGTCGGAAACATGAAGATGATGGCAGTGATCAGAATGAACAACCGAAACGAAAGAGAGGTGGCCGTCGACCTAAAGATGACAGCGATTGAATTATTTTGGGCAACGGTTCTCAGGCGCATTTTCATCTGATGATCGATTCTGTATTTTTTTTTTGTTTTTTTTTTTTTCGCTTCCTATATTAGTGGACTATCTGCTGGGCTATTCCTAGACCGGAATGGAGAACGGGCGCATACTATACTCTCTAGGCGTTGCGGTGGTGGGCATGGGTGGGCTTGCATCTCTCGCGATGTGAACAGGTACTTTATTCTTTTGGCTCTCTTTCTGTACTCGCTTCCTTAGGTGGGGATTGGGGATTTCGCTCTTGTCCTTTTTCTACGTCCTGGTTGATGTGACAATCTCAGTGAATGTGACGGAATCTCTTTGTACTGTAGAATAGGTACTCGTTGGTTGCAGGTGCTGAGCGTCGACTGGAACTGGCATTCGAAATGCGACGAAGAAGAATACTTACTAAGGTACCTACTACACACTGCACTGCACTTGATAAGGTTTCTTTGGAACGTCGCAGTGGAAACACAACTAAACCCGATCGGGGGGCACCCGGGTCCGCATCAGACTAACCCCTTTTGGGTGCATGTTTGGGCCTGAGTTCCAGCCCCAGGCACTCGCTCAACTTAGTACTGCTCCAGCTGCTGCTCTTGCCTTCTTCCTGCACATCGTTAACCTTTTCCCCCTCCGACTCTCCATCCCCTCCCCCTCCTTCACGCTCACTGATCATGTTTGAGACATAGTATCATGCTGGTCCTTCAGAATCATGGACTTTGTATGTTTGACTCTTTCCTCGTATTCTAGATCCTCGTCATTTCCGTCGAAGCAAACAAACTGATACAACGCAGTGGTCTCGTATTATCGGGGGCTCCCGCTCGCTCTCTACTAAGAGCTTTCGGGCAACGAATCCCACAGAGCGATTGACCTCGTTCAAGCGAACGTGTAATACTCTACAGGTATACCATTGTCCTTGGTGGGAGCAGCTCGCGATCCCACGCTGATCTTTCTAGCAAATATGGCGCTCCAGCAATTCTCCCTCCGGCGAACAGTCCGCGACAGTCAACGCGCGCAACTGCATTGATCGGCTGATTTCCGTCCTGAGCGACGAGTCCCGTGGCCCAGCCCCTCATCCATGCCTCGCATACGCCTCCTCCTCGCAGATCTTCGTCACCGTCACCAAACTCGCCCTCTCCTCCTACGACGATGGCATGCTCCGCTCTGCGACCGTGTTCTTCAACACTCTGATCGATTCTGAGGTCGACGGGGTAGTCGATAACCGTCTCTTCGCGCGGGCGCTGGTGGATCTTGTCCGGCGGGCAGACAAGCATTCAGAAGATGTGGAAGGGAGACTCGTCGAGCTTCTATTCGGGGTGGCCAACAACATCCGCCTGCAACCCAATATCCTTCCGGCGTGGTTCGCTCCCCGATCCGACGAGCAGGTACGGGAACAGCAGAGTACCAACGGGGCGGAGTTTGCCGGTGCCATGAGAAAGGATGACTTTCCGCTGTTCTACCTGCTGGTGGAATATGTGCACCACGCGGGCCGCGCTGGCGATTTCGCTCGCACCGGTCTACTTTACCTGATCGAGACGGCCTCGAGGTCGAAGAATCTCGAGCGATGGCTGATTGAGAGCGATCTGGCGACGTTGATGGCAACCGGTCTGGGCGCGCTGTACAGCCAATTGGGAAGGTGCGTATGCAATCATGGATGGGTGTTTCAGGTCTGCCAGGCCTAACTAACCATGCCGATTTAGCTTGACGTTCCCTGAGAACACAGATGAAAACATTCCACATATCGTCGCTCTTTCGGACCATGCCAATCAAGAAACGGCTCTTCCCCCGCTGCTCGGCCCGTCGATGGACTCGTTTATGTCGTATCTACTGTTTTGGCAGGACACGATCGACCACTGCAAGTCGGCCGAAGTGAACGGGTCACTGTTGGATCATTTCCAGGTACTGTTCCTGGAGCAGCTGCTGTAAGTCATTGTCTACCCAAGGTGACTTGTTTTTATACTGAGTATGCCCACAGGTACCCATCGTTGCTCGAATCTTCAGACGTCGAGGGCGGTTCGACGGCCGCGGTACTTACCTATCTCTATCGGATTCTAGAGTCGGTGAATCAAGAAGACCTTGTACACCGGATTCTCCATTTCCTTCTTGCCTCCCCTTCGGACTCGGAGCCCGTCACCATCGACATGTCTGCCAGTCGACGGAAGTCACTAGATGTGTTGGCTGCGTTTTCCGAAGAAGCCGCGAGACCTTCACCATCCTTATTCAACCTCCGAGACCTGACTTTGCTTGGACTTCAGTCGGCTAACCGTCAGACCACTTTGGCGACACTGCGTCTCATGACTGTCGTGTTACAGAGACATCACTCTTTTGCACGGTCGTTGGTCCGGACCGTCCCAGGTCAATATGCCAAGCAGCGGACCGTGGGCGCTCTGAACGTCGAGCTTCAAGGACTGCTGGGCATGGCTACGTCAATAGTCGACGACCCGACATTAAATGATTCTTATGACAACTACCTGAAGGATGGGCTAGCGATCCTAGAATCCCGCCTTTGTATGGCCCTTTCGGAGGACAACCCAGAAGACCACCTTCCTCTCGAACTTCGACAGGATGACCCTATCGTGCACGAGTTGCTCCACCGCCTGGGAAACTTTTTCACCAATAGTGTAGTTGTGAACCTAGCCCTTACAGAGGTCTTGGGGAGTATCGTTGCATCACATTTGATATCTCTCGATGGATGGCTTCTAGTAGATCCGGCGAAATATGTCTACACAGCCGAAGAAACGGGCGCATCCAATCTTCTCGACCAAATCAAGCATGCTTACGAGGAACCAACGTGGGATCAAGCCGACACGCCGGCTCTCAAGTCGACCCTTCAGAAGCTCGTGCAAAAAATCCAAACCTGGCGTCAGGAGATTCCCGATTTCGATATCCTTGTCGCCGCGCGCCGGGACCTACTCCATCAGGACGATGAGCCGGCCCAAACCCCCAACCGTTCACAAGGGGGTTCCCAACCGCCCACCCGCTCTCCTTCACAACGACCGACCCCGCGCGCTGAATCCGAATTCGGCTCACCAACGCCCCGAGGCAGGCCCACTAGTCGACCCTTCGATCGAACCACCGCCAGCCCCTCCCCAACTCGGAATAGCTCTAGGGACTTTTTCTCCGCTCAAGACCTTCCCTTCCGACCTCCACGAGAAACCTCTGTCGCACGGAAGAATGCCGCCGACGAACTCCGTCGACGGCTCGAGCAGCCATTCGCAGTGAACCCTCTTACCCCAGGTGAAACCACCACCACCACCGACAACTTAACTGAACCCACTCCAACTGAGCCCACTTCGGCTGAGGGTGGGAGTTCCGACACCGCTCAGATCCTAGCCCCAACTCCGGCATCCGAAGGTGTTCCTACGCCTGATGAACCCCCCACGACTTCAGCCGTCCTCGACGAAGAGGATGACCAGCAGGAAGCGACCTTGGGCCATGTGCTGACCAACGTGATCTTGTTATACGAGTTTCTCCTCGAGGTCTCAGCCATCGTTCAAGCACGCGGAACCTTGTTTGAGGAGGCCGGATACCCGGGTCTAGGGATTGCTCCAGCAGCGGCTCCCCTCGAGATAGAATAGTCCTCAGCCACCAGTTCGGAGAATTGGGGAGGCAACCGGTTCACAAATCTGGGCAGGTCCTATGTGAACGAGATCAATGACGGTGACAAGGGTTATATGTATGTTCTATTTACGGCTCGATGTTCTGGTCCAAAGAGTCCTAGTTATGTATCTTCTTTTCGTTGTATCTGTCTTCGTATATCATGGTTAGGGCTAGGATATATCAACCGAGGGGATCGAATGGATGTACAGTATTGCCATGTCTTTATCAAGAGTGTTTCCTCACTCTTTTTCTCACTATTTCCGCCGTTTCGAAGCCTATTGCGCCTGAGTTCAGGCCTCAGGTGCGTGTTGTCCGTTTCCTACACATACACATACTTAGTCCCCATTCCCAAATATATAGTAAGCGTCGCGCACGTCACGAGGAGTTGCTAGATTGTCGTCCGTAATTGAGCATCTCCAATCAGCCAGGGTTCTAAATACTGGCTCGCCGGCTTTCTGTTGACGGCTCTTCTTAATGCTAGTGAGCTCTTCATATCTAGACACGGTTCCTACTGGGGGCGGGGGCGGTCCACCTTCTAGCAGAACCTACTCATAATTGACCGTCATCATCATCATCATCATCATCATCATCATCGCAGCAGATATCTCCGATCTGCATCGCAAGTACCTTCGCCTTGGAGCAGAGGGTTGTACATACATATTGCCAAACACAACGATACCTGTGTTGCGATGCCATGGATAGACACCGCTTGAACGATGACCCGCCTGTATTACATACCTCCAGAGATACCATACATACATCCAGCACCTGACCCCGAACGTCCCTACCTGCTTACCTCTCTGCCGTAGCACGACCTAGCCATAGCAATGACCATGGCTCCGGGTAAGAAGCAAGAACGCCCGGAATCCCCGAATCCATAGGTTGAGGCGTAAGAACAATCGGTCCACCATTCCCACTACAAACAGACACCCGCATGCGTACGCTCACCCTTTCCCATGAGCTGGAGACCGTCCACTCCACCCTGCACACTATTCAGGTCCCCACGGATCTCGTTCCACATACAGACTTACTCACAATCCCTCGGATCTGAGACTGCACTAGCATGACCGGAGGAAAGAGGTAAAGAAGAGTAAAGAATACATTACACGAGGCTCCACTACCAGGAGAATACCGGGTTCATTTCATACACAACATGGGCTTTGAACCAGCACGTGAGGAAGGAAGGGAAGGACGACAAAGGCCAGGCTAACCCTACCAGACCCACCTGCCCCGCGTCCACACGCGGACGAAATCCACCTTCTCCTTCACGCTCAGCCCGACTCTCTTGACGCGGGCCAACCGCGCCAGCGAGTCCGCGACGTGGTCGAGGAGCGCCGCGTCGGAGACGCCCGTCGCCTCCGGGGAGGACGAGGCGCTGCGGGTCGAGGCGTCCAGCGTGTCCAGGTAATTGGTGTCGTAGTTTCTGCGGGTCGACGAGCCGGTCGATGCTGCGGCGGTTGTTGAGGTTGAGGTTGAGGTTGAGGTGGTAGGCGTTACGCCGCCGGCGATGCGGACGCGGATGCAGTGCGTGGGTTTGCTCAGCAGGTTCCACAGGAAACTGAGGTAGCTGCCGGGCAGCGGGGTGACCACGTCGACGGGGGTGTAGCGGAGACTGATGGGGTAGATCTTGGTGGCGGGCGGGGTGGTGAGCAGCGCCGGGCTGAGGGGCAGGATGGCGCGGCCGTTGGTGGTCGTGCACTCCGGGAAGGTGACGAGGGCGCGGCCGGGGTACTTGCGGAGGAGGGCGTCGAGGGTGGTGAGCTTGTGGGCCGCGGGTGCGGTGGGCCGCGGGGCGCTGAAGGCGCGCAGGATCGCTTGGAAGAGCGAGATCTGTTCGACTTCCGAGGTGTTGGGGTAGCAGGCTGTGAAGATGGGGTCGAAGATCGCGGCCAGGTAGAGCGGGTCGATCGGGGAGGTGAAGGAGGAGGCGATGATGGATCGCGGGCCGGGGAGGCGGGTCTGGTCTTGTCTGTGCAGGGATCTAGAGGCAGTTAGACTTGAGGGATTGATGTTGGTGGGAGGCTGGAGGAGGTTCTGGCAGATGGGCTGGTTCTGAAAGACATCACCCACCCGCCCACTTTGCACTCACCCTTTTCGCACACCGTCCACCTGCAGATCGATCCACCAGATACTAGGGATCCCCAGAATACACCAGAGGGAGGCCTTCTTGCCCAGCGATCCGATCGGGAGCCATTGTAGCACCAGGAAGTAACTCAGACAGGCGAACACAAAGAGCGGCAGTCGGATCCAGAACAGCACAATGCGGACGGGGATCTGCAGGTAGCTGATGGGCTGAGCAGGGATGGGGAGGAAGGGTGCAATGCCCGAGCCTGGTAAAAGTCAATTTCTGAGCCCGGCAGATGCCGAGACAGGTACGGAATGCTGACCTCGATCTCGGAATTGGGTGAATTTCTCCATGCTTCGGTAGGAATGGTCGTGTGATGGTGGTGGTGGTGGTGGTGGTGGAGGAGAGTGGTGGGTTATGGGGGAGGTTGTGTGATCGCCAATTTGGCCATGTGCTAGCACATTACCAGCAGTTTGCCTTGAGTAATAAGCAGGATCCAAACTAGGTCTGAACAACCTCGAGTGAGAAAGGAAGAGAGGGTCGAGGAGCAAAGCTTGTTGAGCTCAACTGTTGAAGTTGGAGTTGGTGATTCTCACATGTCCACAACAATGTTCAGGTCACAATCCCACTAGCCTCCTTTGGGATGAGGCCGGCCATGACGGACTAAAAGCCGAGGCTCAGCCACATTTCCCTTTTGGGAGTGCTGCACATCGCAACTCGTTCATTGTTTATCACGGTATAGCTATCAGACCACGGCATAATTGTCTGTCATTGATGGAAAAACTATACCGTTTTTTTTTTATCTTAAGGAGTACCAGCACGCTAGGCTAGAGCCCCACTAGCACGTGGTTGACATGACTGCCGGACATGACGTTCAGCAGCATCATCGCCATATCTCAAGTACACATGGTATATTCAAAACCATTTATACAACATTTAACATTTTATACAAGAAGGATAATAATACGAGTCGCTCAAAAAATTCGCCTCTCATGAACGAGGCAAGCGGAACATATAAACCGCCACTCCCACCATCATGAACGCCGTGGCAGTCATCATCCACGCCAGGCCAATCCACCGCCCTCCCAGCTCCAGCCCAATCTGAAACACAGTCGTGATCGACAGACTGGCAATCACGTTGCCCATCGACTGCAGGACCTCGATGATCGTGAACAGCCGCGCCGTCTCCTCCCGCTTCACCAGCGTCGTGATCAACGAGCGCGTCAGGAAGACGAACCCGGACCCGGAGGTCTGCAGCAGCAGACTCGGGATCAGCATGTACACGTGGCTCGAGAGCCCGATCCCCAGGGTCCCGACCGCCAAGAACACGATGCTGATGCGCATCAGGGTCAGATCCTTCTGCGTGGGCTTCATGGACTTGAGCAGGCGTCGCGAGATGGCCGGGAGGACGAAGAGGAATAGCGGGATGGTCAGGGCCGGCTTGAAGGACATGAGGAAGTTGGCTTCCGCCAGGGTCCACTTGAACCGGGTGGAGATGTACTGCACCAGAAACCAGGACGAGCCGCGGCTGAGTCGGTAGACGAGGAACGCCGTCAGGAGGAGCATAATCTGGCGGTTTTGTACAATGAAGGCGTAAGGAGCGAAATAGGCCTGGACCCGGCGTTTCACTGCGGCGAAGAAGGTCCGTCTGGTAGCGGTAGCGGTGGCTGCACCGCTCTTCTCATCGACGTGCGACTCCCCCGGACCAGAGTCCTCGTCATCACTGGACACCTCCTGCTCCTGCTCTTTGCTCGGGACGGATTTATATTCGGAGTGGCTGGGGAAGATCTGTCCGAGTTCCAGATTATTCGACTTCTTCGACCCACGCCCTGGGAAGGCGCCCATGGTCTCCGGCAACGACAAGGCGAAGAACATCCCAATAATAGCGAGAGCCCATCCCAGCAACAAGGGCAGCCACGGATCGAGGGCCATCAGCCACGAGCTGGCCGCGCTGGACGCGAAATCAGCCCCCATGCCCGCCACCCCAAACTTGAAGAAAATCGCCGCTCTAACGAACTAATCAGCTAAAAAAAAACAGCTAAAAAATCGCAACAAACATACCGTTCCTCTTCAGTCGAGACATCCGACATCATCGTCCAGATAATCGCAAACGCGACGACAGGTCCCCCGCCCAGCAGCCAGGCCAACGACGACGCCCACACGGTTCGCAGGGGGAACGTATCCGGGAACCACATGACAGCCAGCTGCATGAGGCAATTGAGAACGAAGCCGGGGATGCTCAAACAGATGGTGGATTTCCGTCCGAATCGGTCCGCCATCAGACCATAGGGGATTGCCAAGATAGCACCTGCAGGAAGAACATGAGCAAGACGATTCATACGCGCGCCAACAACCGCACCCATTCCGCAACCAGATGAGAGGTGCCAACGACAAGAATAGGAAATAACAAAGGGAGGACGAGTCAGGGTCATCAGGCAGGTATGGAAACATACTCAAAGTCCCATCGAAAAACTCCATGTATCCCTTGACGGCGGCCAGATCCTGCTGGACCTCCTTGATCTTGCACAGATCCTCGTCGACCTGCCCGTTGGCGCCGATTTGCGTGGGGTCGTACTGCGCATAGTACTCGCGGCAGGCGATCGACTCGAAGATGCGGGTGACGGGACCGTTGGACATGCAGATGCCGACCTCGACGGCGAGGATCATGGCGAACAGTGTCACCATGAGGCGAAAGCGGATCTTCTTGTTGACCAGTTTGACATCCTCCTCCTCATCCTCCTCTTCCTCGTGGTGGTGGTGGTGGTGCGAGTCGTCACTCTCATCCCCATCGTCATTGTGCTTGTGGGCTGCATTGGTCCGGTGAACGTTGGAATCGGAGGCGACGCCGGCAGCAGCAGCAGCCGACAGAAACGGGGCATCCTCGCGGTCGAGGGATTCTTTGAACTGGGTCGACATGGCTTTCTCTCAGCTCCTATGGGACCATGGCCCGTCCGGATCGGATAGACAGAAGGGGGGGGGCAGCGGCGTGTGGTGAAAGGACAAAAGGGCTTTTGTATATATACGAAGGAAGAGGAAACAATTTTACATGTGGACAAAATTTCAAAAACTATCCATCTAATCACGCAAATACTCAAATCGAGCCATTTTTGGGGGGAAATTGGGAAGAGGAGAAGGGGGGAGGGACATTCAAGAGGACAGAGGGGGGGGGGAAGGGAGGGAGGGGGGGGGGGATGGAAGGCAGACTGAAGATGAAACCTCCGGGATAGGGAGTTAAGAAAGAGAGAAAAAGGACAGTCAGGGTTCATTATTACATTTCATTGCAGTACGGAGTGAGTAGAACAGTCTCCGCCAAGCGGGAATTCCAGTTCCAGTTTTTTTCTGTTCTTATTATAATTGCCAGTACCAGAAGGTACACATTCTGATAAGAACTCCACTGCAGGCATGCTCAAACCCTACTAAGACCACCTATGGCAGACTAGCTGTCAATCCGGAAATGGGGCCAGGTCTCCTATTTTAAGACGGACTTCTTGGGGCGGAAGAGAGAAAGAGCCCTTGCTCGTCGGCAGGATGGACACCACGGAGATTCCTCGAGAACCGGCGGGAACCTCGGTAGTAATCGAGTGTCGCATCTTGTATCAATTGGGAGAGTTATTGTGACGGATGCGGTGTGGTTCCGACGAAACAGAACATGACAGTGTCTGAATATGAATCTACAGCACTGTAGGACTGTAAGTTTACTAAGTACTGATGATGCGGAGCTGGCGCGTCCTCGGATGCGTACGGCAGGCAGCCAAGGCATCAACTAAGGCAGCCTTCCGCGAGTGCAGTGCTTACGCAGAGGGAAAGCGCTGCGTAATTAGCAGTACGGGTGTTCGTTCAATAGGAAAACCATGCTGACTTCAATCGTCCTGACTCCTGACCCAGTCGATCCGGCTGCTGATCGAAGCGAGATTCTTCATTGGACTGAAATGATCGATTACACTGGTTTGGTCTATCCAGGGGCTGATACTGACTCAGCAATCTCCATGCGATAACTAAGTTACTTAACTGGAATTACCGGCTCACCTAGTGGCCGCTAAGCCTAATACGAACGTCTAGACTCCCTCCACCGCCCGGGTAATTCTGCCCTGCCAAACATTCCAACCGATTGTCTTGGTGCGTCTGGCCGCTTGCAGGCTCAACATTCTATCGGGATGCTCCAGCTCTAGTCAGCCAGCCAGCCAGCCAGCCAGCCACAAATGCCAATCAACTAACATAAAACAGATGAGACTTTCTGCGAGATGATTTTGGATATATCTAGCTCTCTAAATGTGTGTTCCTCGCTGGATTAACTTCCATGTAGCAGCCTTGGAATGTGCATTCGATGCTGCATCGTGACTGATAACTGCCTCTAGAATGATGTCTCTTCTCATTCTTCCCTGTCTTCCGGGCTGGAAGTGACTCAAACTAAGATCTATCAACCAGTACAATTAGTGGTAATTGAGAACAGAACGCTCGACCAAATTACACTAATACAAGCATGGCTTAACAAGTCTAATGCCTATAACTTCGTTGTGGCAACTATCTCTCCGTGGAAAAGAGAGGTCTAGACTGAGAAAAATCACAAAGTCGCGTCGTTAGCGGTTGGGATCGTCTCTCGGAGTCACGCCGTCAAATCATGAGAAATGCAGACACAAAACAGAAATAGAAAAAGAAAGAGGGAAAAAAGTAATGGTTAAAACAGAAAGATAAGAATGGTAACATGTAGATCCAAGAGGCCAGCTCTAGGGCACTTCTTTGTCTCCCCTCTTCAGCCCCCCAGGCACATCAATCGCGTCCTTCACCCATGGCAAGGACGCGATCTCGTCGAGACTCTTCCTCTTGGTGTTACGTTTCAAGAGTCCCTCCACGCATTCTCGCGCGCCTTCCAGATCGCTGCCCTTGGCAGGATCCCACTCGCCGTCACTGTCCGCATACCGATACCACGACCACTCCACCCGCGCGATGCGATGGGGGGTCCGTGCGCGCAATTTCGCCGGGTCGCCTCGAGTACCCGGCAAGGCGTCAAACGGCAGCCGGTTTTCCATCATCGCATACAGTAACACGCCCAGCGCCCATGCGTCTGTTGACCGTCCATCATACGATTGGCCCATCAAGATCTCCGGCGCCGCATAATCTTCGCTGCCACATCGGGTTTGTAGGAGTGGGCTTTCGGGAGGCTCGGGTATCCGTCGGGATAGACCCAGATCGCTGAGGGTCACGATAGCTCGATCGTATGTGCGCCAGTCGCTGATCGTATCCATCGCGGAGACAGGAAGATTGACAAGAACGTCTGCAAGTGAGAAGACAAGTTAGGCCTCGCACTATGTATCAAGTCCGAAATACTCACTCTCTAACTTGATATCACGGTGCACGATGTAGTGCTCGTGTAGGTAGCGAACGGCCGCTACCAATTCGGCAAACATGCGACGAATCACAGGGGGGCTCAAAGGCCGGTTGCTAGAAGACGCCACATCGAAGAGGTCTCCACCCGGACAATAGTCTAGGACGAGCAGTGCGCGTTTCTCGTCGCTTCCAAAGGCTTTCAGCTGGACCAACGAAGGGTGATTGACGGATTTAAGGATCTCCACCTCGCGCTTGAGAGAAACTTCCAAGCGCTCTTCATCCGCGCCTCCCGCCGGTCCATACTCGATAATTTTGACCGCGACCAACTTCTGGGTCGCAAGGTTCAAGTCCTGCAAGCTAGAGCCGTACTGCGTTGGATCGCTATCGCGCGTCTCCACGCGCACGGCCAAACTGACTTGACTGAACGTTCCATGACCAAGCTGACGAAGTTTGCGATATTTCCGGCGCTGCTGAGTGCGCACCGAACGCACCGAGTAAATCTCATCCGCAGTGTCAGGAACAGGTGTAATAACAGGCCCACTGTCGTCTTCATCGAGCCCACTGCGGCTACTGCGTGGCGGACTCGGCGGGCGCACGGTCGGTAATGCGATTCCACGATGTACGGCCAAATATTGCTCCCGATGGAGGTTGTGCGCATTTGAGTCTGTGCTGGTGGAGGTGGAGATTCCCGGTGGCGCGCCGGTTCCCGAGACCACAATGGGTCGTGGTTTGACAGTGACACTTCGGCCCGGGGGGACATATTCGCTCAAACTGCGGTTGCGCGCGTGCTTGGGAGCGGATTCGGCCCGTGGTTTCGTCGGTGACTCAAGCGGCGATTCGTACAATTTGTCCGATAGTGCGTAATGCTTGTTTCGGCTTCGTGGTCGGGGTTCACAAGCGCCGAGCATGTGCGATGAATCGCTTAGTCGCAGGCTCAGATTTGAGCCCTTTCGTGAGACCGTCGAAGGGGTCCGGGAGAGGGATTGGGAATTGCGCCGGGGGTGTTTCCATGGCGACATGCCACTGATGGGCGACGGTAAAGGGGTGATGTCGCCCATTGCTACCAATTGTGGTGACGAGATTATAGAGGCCGGCGACAGTGAGCCTCCACTGTTGGGAGGCGCCGCGAAGAGACCGCGTAAGCTAGGGGTGCGACGGGGCAGACTGCTCGAGGAAAGGCTGTGGTGTACCAGGGTGTCAGCGTCCCTGGGAGGGCTCATTTGACTGAAGATTGGCAGGTCGGTACGGATTTGCAGCGAGGGCAGAGGATGATGAGGGTTGTGCTGGGCAGTCGGGTCATGAAGGCGGTTCGACGGGGGCTGGAAACTATATAGAGGAGGGGAGTCGAGGCTCCCTTTGGCAGGGATTACTGAGGCATTCCGATCGAATTCATCGTTACTCGAGCCGGTTGATTTGCTGGCCTCGTGCGACTCGGATTGAGGCGTCGTTGCAGATCCTGACCTCTCGGTCGGTGGAAAACAGTCTGAGTAGACCATCGAACGTGTTTTATTGGAGACTTTGGTTTGAGATCTATGGTATTGTTCGAATTGTGGTTCTGAATCAATTGCCCGAGCGGGAGTTTGCGACGGCGCGCAATGGCAGTATTAGAATTGCGGGTAAGGTCGGGGCTGCCCAGAAAAGAAAAATCCCTCGGATCAAGCTTAAGCAAAGCCCGTCGTCGAATTTGGCACTAGAGCTCGGCAGGATACCGCTTAGATAGGACAAAGTCGAGAGAAGGTATTGTAGGTATTGTTCATTTAGGAGACAAAAGGACAATCAAATGAGTAAGAAGAATAGGAAGAATAGAGTAGAATAGTAGTAAATGGAATAGGAGGGGGAGAGTGAAGAGAATGAAAGAGAGAGGGAATGGAGGGAAGAGAGAGTAGAGAAAGAAGAGGAGGGGGCTCGGGGGGGGACGGGAATAGGCAAGTCTTCTGAGCCTGGCAGGACAAGTGAGAGCAAGAGTATAAGCAAGAAAGAGCAAGCGCAAGCGCAAGCAAGTAAGAGAAGGGCAAGAGGCAGCAAGCAGGAGGAAAAAGAAGAAGCAAGTAAGGTAACTTACTAGGTAGGTAAGTAAGCAAGCCAGCCAGCCCCAGCAAGCATGAAAGCAAGCAAGCTGGAAGCAAGCAAGAGCGCGCAAGCAAGCTCTAATAAGAAGCGGAGAATCTCGTTTCAGTCGATGATGATGACGCTGCCCTGCAACGGAACGAAAAATCCACGCGGGGGTCAGCTGATAGCACTTGCCTGCTTTGAGCCTAGCTCGCACAAGTCTAGCCTCCACGAGGAAAGACGCTACCCCGCATCAAGTAATACCGTTGGCGGAAGGTCCAGAAGGAGGATCGGATCTTGCCTGTTCAAGTAAAGGAACTCGAAGAGTTCAGAGACAAGTCCGGTGAATTGACCCTATCTATCATTTTTCCTGAGTCAAGGACCCAAGGGCCAGCCACTTAACCTATCTACCTTACTCCGTAGCTCGGTCCGGACTGTTTGCGACGGCCGCGGCACAAAAGATAAGTCGAGCTTACTCCGTCGATAGATCAATAACAAGCTCAATAAATCCATTATCTCTCCCTCTCCTTTTCACTATCTAAATGGCGACCCAGCAACGATCTCACTTTTCTTACAAGGTTCAAGGCTCCAATGTGAAGCATTCACCCCACGACTCCGAAGTCGCCCTCAGCTTTTACCTAACTTGGAAACAATCCAGAATTTCAAGGTTCCTCGTCATGTGCCTTGCATCGCCTAAGTCAATTGCGGGAAATGAACCGCTTGAGCTTCCTTTTCCTTACCTAGGTTTTGACAACAAGCCTCTCTAGCCGGAAAAGTGTCAATAGCAGATCCCAAAATGGGGGGGGGGGTCGCTTTCAAGCCTGCAACGCTGGACGTCCGTTCGAACTATGCGATGAATGGATGTATCGCCGTTTTACCTGTCATTACAGTGGCGATCTGGCAGATCGTGATACCAACGGATAATGCAGAGAAATCTCCGTGAAGACGCACTGTCAATACCGTACAGTGCATTCAGATAACTAAATGCCCTACCTGCACATCGCACTGACATCTCTCTTGTCGCACAATTAGCTGCGGAAGTCTATCGACCTTGCTCTCCTTAATCTGGCCGGTCGCAGCCTGTTTACTTACCGCGGGACCAGCCCAAACTCATTTAACTAGTGGACAGCGATAATACCCTCACATTATTACTTTCCAGCCCAAGGTCATTTGACGCACTGTGCACATCATCATCGGCGGCCACGCTACCTTAGCGTCGGCACTAAGTTGTAGACTTTGACCAGTGGAAAAGGTGGAAGCAATCGCATCCCCCCCTGCTCTGCGTTTCCTTATCCCGTTTCAGAGTCATGGAGCCGATCCTCCTGCAGTGCTGCCAGGCTACGTAAGCCAACAGAAGGGGAAGGCGGTTTCCTGCTCAACAGGCTTCACCTTCTCGCATCGAAGATTTGGACTACAGACTTTTCACGGTCGCTTTCTCCTTCAGAGCAATTTTCATAGAGCATCTTCATGGCTCCCAGCTACTTGAGTATGTATACTCTACAGCAAGCCATCTAACCAGGGCACTACTATGGAGTACTACGATGCCAGCGCTTTCAATTAGCAAAACGTGTCGGATGATGAAAACAGCATGAACACATTGACTTCCACTATCACAAGAGAAAAGGTAAAGAAGAAAGGTTATGCTTCGATGCCTCTGTATTGTGCTGAGGTACCGCAAACAGAAAAAGTGGATGTAAAGTCAATGCAGAGCAGCGGTGGAGCCTTAAGGACAGTCAGTACCACTCAGAATGAGTCAACATGCGTCACTCTGAGTTACCCCACATCAGTGTAACCAGCTCGACCTTGGGTACTGTACAAGACTATGAAAAGCGACCTGGGGTAAGAAGTATATAAACATATCCTCACAAGCATCATTAAGCCATCGCTCTCCTCAAAGATACCATATCCAGCTCATAGACGCAAAGGCGCGAATTCCTTCTATCAATCCATTCTCATCAACAATCACCATTCCCCGCAAAATGCCGCTAACCACCACGACGACAACGACGACTACCACAACAACCACTCCCACCAACCCCCTAATCTTCTACGACATCGCCACACGCCCTCCCGCCGCGAAGAACGCCTGCTCGCCCAACCCCTGGAAGACCCGATTCGCGCTCAACTTCAAGAAGCTGCCGTACCAGACCACCTGGGTGCCGCTGCCGGAGGTGGCCCGCGTGCGGCAGAGCCTGAACGTGCCGGCGTGCCGCCAATTCGCCGACGGCAGCGACTTCTACACGCTCCCGATCCTCCACGACCCCAACACCTCCGCCCTCCTGGGGGACTCCTTCGACATCGCCACCCACCTGCAAACCACCTACCCAACCGCCGGCGACGGCGACCTCTTCCCCGCGCAACCCCTGGACTACACCTTCCCGCTCGACCCGCCGCCCATCGTCCCGCTCTCCGAGTGCAACGCCAAGAACCACCCGGCGCTGGCCGCGTACGCCCGGTTCAACGTGCACGTCGACGCGGCGTTCACGGCGCACGTTCAGCTGACCGTGCAAGGGTTTCCCTTCGACCCGGCCACCGAGGCGGCGGCCAAGGCGGAGTTCGTGCGGCGGGCGGTGCTGGCGGGCGCGCCGGTGTCGAGCTGGGAGGACTTCAAGTGCGAGGGCGAGTATCGCCAGAACCTGATCACCTCGCTCGAAAAGACGCTGGGGGAGCTGGCCAGGTTGTTCGGGCAGACACCTGAGGGCGGCCCGTTTGTGCTGGGACATCGCGCGTGTTATGCGGATTTCTTGGTCGGCGCGTGGTTGCGCATGTTCAGTGTCATGCTGCCCGAGGAGGAGTGGGCGTTGATCAAGGGGTGGCATGGGGGTGTCTTTGGGCGGTTGCATGATGCGTTGGAGGTTTATGCGGTGATGAAATAGGTACCCAGGGTTGGTTTGGATCTGGGTTGGGTTGGAGTGTGGGTGTTGTGGTTCCAGGTTGGGGGGTATTACTTACGAACGACCTGTCTAGCATTGTTGTAAACGGGTGGCTTGAGAAGGGCATCTGGGAAATGCTTATCTAGTGTCAATAACTACAAAAGTGGAATTGAAAGTAATGGAATGAAATGACTTCTTGCAAGAATTCGGTAAAAGAAAGAACGATGTATGAGGGCTCAAATCTTAGGGTGGATGGTGTCCCGCTACCCTTCGGAGTCCTTATAGTAGGCAGTCAGCGCATGGTAACTTTGCTTGGTGACTCGACTACGGAGTAGCGCAAATGGACTAGGTGACTAACCATGACCACACTTGGGTTCAATCAAGCACCATCGACTTGATTCCTTCGGAGTTCAGACCCTTCACACAGGGTCATTTCTATCGTGTAGAATGGCGAGAGACGACCCCGAACCTCGAATTGCGCTTTGCGCTAAAGATTGCGCGGACCAGACAGATCCAGAATACATCCCAACCGGGCTTATCAGCGATAAGCTTCGGTCGGGGCCTGGGCGCCAACAACCGTACTGTCCCAATTACTTACTGTCTACTGTAGGCTGTGCCGGGAGTCAGACCACGATTGATATTATCCTTGCCTTAAAGTCTCAAATCTTCATAGCCATCGGAAGTCGCGTCATAATGCATTTGTAATTCAAAAGAGGAAGTCTCACTGTACGCGAGTCAGGATGTCTAACTTGGAATTAATCTGCACGATCTGGTAGCACAGAGCCACTGCCGTGATTTCGGCTATTTATTCCCCTGGTGATGACACCGCATGCATCACGCATTGTGGCTTGCTTTCTTTCTTTCTTTTTTCCTTTGATTTTTTTTTTTTGTTTTCCTGATTGAGCTTCCCCCCTTTTCCGGGAAGTTACGGAGTATCTTGGACTGCTTTTATTATCACGCCGCCTATGCATATTTCCGAATGTCGTGATGTCTCTTACAAATACCCTCGAGGAGAAGCCTCCGGTCTAGACTCAGGTTACTATCTGGAATCATCGAGCATCATCTAAAACCATGTCTGCTCTATTGTATACAGTGTATGCCACTAGACGCCCAACCCCATTAGCCGTCCGCCGATACAAAATGAGTCGGAACTAGTATACAGCCGGACCCGACCGATTCAACGCGGCGATGGCCTGCTCGATCGTGATGACGTCGATAGGATTGGCGGGCAGGATGCCCTGCAAGATCGTCTGCTGGATCTGGGATGCGTAGGTCGAGGGTGTTTCGATGGTATTGTTCGAAATAACATATCTAGAGAGAAGGCAATCAGTCATCCAGCATCACCCGACGCGGAACGCAAGCGGACTTACACCTTGTAATTGAGATCAAAGAGACGAAGAGCGGTGTTCAACACCACCCCCGACGTGCGAATCCCAGACTAGAAAACCGGACCAGCGCGTTAATTCTACCCGATCAAACCAACAAAACAAGACAGAAAAATCATGGTCGATCCGGCACCACAAGCACTAATGAAGCACTAGCCGGAGCGCTAGAATAGGGAAGGTCCACAGGAAGGTCCACCCCTCCGATCGATTTCCTTTCGGGGCCACTCACCAGAATCACCGTGTCGATCTTCTGGCTCGCGAGAATCTCCTCTAGCGAGTTGCCTGCACCGGCGTAGTACCGCACCTTCTGCAACACCACGTCCCAGTTATCCCGAGGCCGGAAGGCAGGGTAGATCTGTCCCGCGGGGCTCGACTCGGTGATGTTGCCCAGGAGGGACACGGCCTCTGCAAAAGGGTCGTTGGCGTTGATTTCGGGTCGCTGCGTGTTGGCGAAGTAGATCCGGGTGAAGATGCTCAATGGCGGGGGCGACTGCTGGTGAACGCTGTTGGCTGTCAGCTTCGCCTACACGCTGCACAGTGCTCGAGATAGCCTATGGAAAAAGTGCAACTTACGCGTCAATCCACCGCGCCGTGTTATTGATCCAGCTCGCTCCCGCGGTAGTAGTGTTCACATATGAGACCACAATATCGATCAGATCGAGATTTAACACCGCGTAATGTTCTCCGAACGAGAGTGAGTCCCCGCTGACGGTCGAAGGGATGTCCCATGAGTAGCCGGGACTGGTTGTGGCCGTGAAGGCTCCTGCCGCGAAGAGGGCCAGAGAGGTGAGTGTATGTTTGAGCATGTTTGTTGAGAATGGGCGGGAGGATTCCAGGTCAACACAGAATTAGGTGACCGAATGCGCATCGAGCGGTATTTAGCTGGACAGTTCGCTGGACTCCTTCTACGCAACATGTTTCCGACTTTCTCCACCTTGCTCACATCATTCAAGACTATGTCCTGACAAGCATTAGCGGGTAATGTTGGTTCCAATCGGGGGAACCACATGGGTTCGAGGCGTTCGTGCGGAGGGGACTAAGCTTCGGAGCGATCCCAATCGATACGAGCTGAAGAATGGAGCAGATGGGGTTGGTCACCGCACTTTCATGATGGGATTCTGGCTCAGATAGTCGGTGAGATTGTCGCATTCGCAGTGCTAACGTTTAAACACGAGTTATCCGTGCCTCGGAGGTCTGTCGCCATTGTGCTGGATGGAATGTGGGAGGGTATTGCAGATCATCGCGGCGGGTGGGACTGGAAAATGCTTAGCGTTGTGACCTACTCCAAGCCAGCCAGCCGGCCGCCTTCGACCGACAGCCTCACACATTGCATGTCTGGATGGAGAAATTGCGCTCGAATAGTTTGACTCAAGTGAGATGGCCATGTGGTCATCCGTGTCTGCATGACGTCTTATTTTGACACATGCAATGGCCGGACAAGCCTTATACGTTGCCCTGGAGCACCCATGAATTTCCATGGAGCATAGCTCTCGCATGACTGCCATTGACAGCTGCTCCGATGACAGACATTCTCCGTGTGACAAGAGAGATCTTTCTTGAAAAGAACTGGCCGAGCCTTTGTTGCTGAATGGGTATCCTGTCGTCGAGATGGTATGCTGTGTGCATGGCATTTAGTCCTACCTTTACTATTGGAAATTTTATGCTCCCATATGTGTTATGTGTAGCAGGGAAGTGGCTTGAGTGAACGAAGCCAGCTATTCAATGCAGCAGAGACCATGCAGGATTTTATTGCTATTCTAGACAATCAATTACTCAGGTAGACGTTGATACACTTCAGATAACTCGACTAACACAAACAATGTGACTAGAGCTGCCAAGGTGTCCCATCCCATAAGTGTCGGACCATGGAAAGATGCATCCATGCTGCATCGGTCTGAATAAACTTTACCCGGCCTCTCCACCTGGGCCTTGGATCGACCTTTCATCGACCCCGTCTTCAATCCTTACCCGCCAGACCCGCTCTCATCTCTCACACCACACCACTATTCAAAGACAGATCAACGAATCTATTTAAAGCCAGACAAGGTCTTAATCCATGGTGGCTATGTCCCGTCGATATCAATAGCCAAAAGGCAAAGGCAACGCCGGGCTATGCCAGGCTATACCTCTTGGCAGATGCTAAGCGAAAGCAATGTCCGGGTCTGTCGCCTCACCCGACAACCACAGATCCTAGACTAGGGGATCTGGGAAAAGTCATATCCTCGATATCTTGGCAAGGAAGAAAAGCTTTGATGCCAAGAAGCCCGGCTCGCTATTCCTTCCTGTTTGTGAGGTGGCTTCTGCTGCTAAACAGGCCGTAACCTGTCGGAGTAGTGTGCCATGCATGGCGGAGTCTTCCGACGGATCATGAGCGTCAATGGCACATTCTCGTTGATCGATGAGAGCCTGTTTGTTGACAGATCACTTCGACACCGTTCCTGAATTTCAGGCTGCAGACCCTACGGCGTAGATCAAGACGCTGGCGCCTCAGAAGCCTTGTACATGTTCCTGAATGAGGCTACGCCTGACCGATAGGTATATGCCCTGTCGCTGCATGCTCAACTAGCTCTTGAATAAGGACGAGATAATTGTCAATGCTCATCGATCGAAGCAAACGACGCGTCATCTGAAACCTGCGTATCTGATAATATCGATATAGTTGCCCCAAGGACATGAAGTAGCTCCGGCACAGCCATCAGACAACCTATAGTCCTCGACTGAACAACCAGCCAACTGCATTGAGACGGGATCGGCTGGAATCGCCGACCCATAATTAGCAGAAATGGATACACCCTGGCGGCCACTGGTCCAAGGGACCAGGCAGCGGGTCTCCCAGTGGAGTGTAGGCAGGCATGTGTGTCCATCAGGGGGACAGTCGTAGCGGTCAGCCCCCTCCCTGCCAGTAATCTTCCGCTTAGCCATCAATCCATGGCTAAGGATTCTCCAGCAGTCCCTGGTCTGGAATCCAGGCAGCTGCACAGAGCCCTCTCTCCCTTATAAGTACCCTGCACAAGCCTGAATAACCCTGACCAGACCACTCCACAATCGTTCAACCAACTGATTCATTCAATTCACACGCTCGTTCATTCTATACCTACCTACCTTAGAGTCCAATCATCATTCCACAAGACAACAATCGAGACCCCCATTCTTTCATTCGAGAAAAATGTCCCTCACAACCACCGCCACCACGACCGCGGCCTCCGCCACCTCAACCTGCCACCAGCAGCTCTACGAAATCCCCATCAAGGATGCCGCCTGCGCCATGCCCAGCACCGGCAACAACTCCGCCATCATGAGCAGCTGCTGCGGCGCCGCCGACGTCGTCTCCTACAGCAGCTGCGACTACTACTGTCTCGCCCAGGGCCAGACCGTCCACACCCTGGCCGAGTGCCTCATCAAGGCCTCCGAGGCCGGCGAGGTCTGGTGCAACACCGGCGCCAATGCGACCGCCACGGGCACCGTCCCGGCCACCGGGGCCGGCACCATCGTGGCGACGGCGTCGGCGACGTCGTCTTCCACCAAGAAGGGCAAGAGCTCCGGGACCGCGACGGGGTCGAGTGCGTCGAGCAGCTCGACTAGTGGGGGGAGTGTGGCTGTTGGTGTGAGTAAGAAGGCCGTGGGCGTGATTGCGCTGTTGGTTGCTGGGGTTGTTGGGGGTGGATTGTTGTAAGGGGGGAGTGGCTTGGGTAGATGGGTGGTATATTTTTTGGAGATGGAGGAGAGGTTGATTTGGTGATGAGGGTGTGGTGGAAGAGATCAGGCAGATTGAGAATGATGGCATTGTCTTTTGTGCTGTTGTATTGTACAATTCGTTCCTATAAGAGGTTGTGCGAGCAATTAATCATTGCAGCCACAAGAGGTCAATTGAGAATTGGAATTCCAGAATTTGAGAATGGTAGATTAACATCCCCCTCTCTCGAACTTGAGATAATCGCACAAATACTCACATTTTGCATGTGAAAAGATACGCATGATGATTTTCATAGTTTCCTGCTCGTGCGCAATTGGGCCCTCATGATGTCCGGACAAAGAGGAACTTGAAGCCATGAACACGGCATCTAGGAGACGAGCCAATGACTGCGATGAATGAGGCTTCAATTCAAGTTCCATTCTTGACACACCATCGTCGTTTTCACGTCGCCTGGAGAGCGATCACTGGCTTGAACCACGAATACAGTGGGCTGATCTAACCTATATGCACCAAGTAGTACTAGAGGTCATTTGTAGACCGCAACTAAGTTACAGTATACGGCCATTGTTCGCAGGCAAACAAGGGCCGAGGACGTAAGCAAAATAGGTCTCCTTGAACGCGGCTTACTGGGAGATCAGATACATTGAACTTTTGTGTGACTTCTCTGATAGCAGCGATTGACCCCCAATCTAGGCACAGACCTTCTGGACCTACTCGAGCCACGCCCAAGGGGGAGTGCTCTGCTGTCTCCCGCTTGTGCTGCAAGGTGGGGCGAATGAGCCCTACTAATTCTAGTGCTTTAAGAAACAGATAACCCTAGGAGATAAAGTGATTTTGTATCCTTAGTATCACGACGATGATCAACTACATTAGAGGATACAATCTGCGGGACAAGATCGGATGTTGCGTACTCCGTCCCGGCCGCCCGAGAATAAGCCAGTGGTCTGGTAAAACCACGTGTAAGGGGTCGAGCCTCACAACATCAAGGCTCCCAGGAGGCGTAATCCCGATCAGGGTCCTGCCCATCCATAACACAACATCGGAGCCGAACACACAGTAGGTACGCGCGGTTACTTTTCCATGGCATGGAAGACTCTGGCTTTAACCAGTGCTGTATATGTTTCAGACACAACTAGGCCTTCTCAGATCCCTATACTCCACAGTCGGAACTTTTTGCAGATCACGTACTGCAAGACTTCCCGGATGCACTCATGATGTCCTCTAGTCAAAAGGGGTCTCCCTCTTCGCCATATGCCGCTCCGTTGGGCGCATCCAACACAGTCAATGACAGCAAATTCTACCGGTGTTTGACACTTTTGGCGATCAAAACCTTCAAGTGCTTTAGACCTCGAGAGGGAAATGTTCTCATGTTGACAGATAGTATATGTGTCAAGTACGGTCGCCGCGTGCGGTTGGCTGAAGCATCAACCATGCGATTCATCTCGCAAAATACATCCATCCCGGTTCCAAAGATCTTCTGCGCTTTCAAACGTTCTGGGGTGACGTACATTGTGATGGAAAGGATCAAAGGAGATATCATTGGCAACGGCTGGGTAAGACGAAGTGAGGAATCAAAAGCCAAGCTTCTCTCAGCTCTAGCAAGAATGATCCGCGAGATGCGGGATCTCCGGCCCCCCGAAAGCATGGGGGTTGCTTCAGTTGATGGTGGATCGTTACATGACTGCCGGATACCAGGCCCTTCTTTGGATTTCGGGCCCTTTGCCACAATTCAGGACTTTCATCGTCATCTACGCATGGGATTGGAGTTTGATCCTAAACTTCACATTGATGCCCAGAAACTTATCAAACAACAGCAAAGCAAATCTTGGCCGTTGGCCTTTACTCATGGTGACCTCAGCAGCCTTAATATTCTTGGTCGCGAAGACGATATCGTCGGCATCATTGACTGGGAGACTGCTGGTTGGTATCCGTCATATTGGGAATACACTTCTGCCTACCAGGTCAACCCCCAGAACTCCTTCTGGGTCCATGAGATTGACAAATTTCTGGAGGCAATGCCTGAAGAACTGGCTATGGAACGACTCCGTCAGAAATGGTTTGGAGATGTCTAGAGTCATCTTGGACCGTGCGTTAAGCAATGATCTCCTTCCCCTCCATCAAACGTAGAAACAATCGAGCGCTTCGGGAGATTATTTGCTGTAAATGTCTCGGAGGGAGGGCGCTGATTTCGGCCTCCTAAAGTGTGTACCTAATGTACTGTTAGTTGGCGATAAATCGTGTAGTAGGTCGAGTACAATCTCCCTCCCGGCGGATATTATATCCGTCTATGGAATTTAATCTTAACCACGAACTCGGTCGGATTCTGACCTATGCTTTATCAATTCATAAACGAATTATAAGTGCTGGGTAAGTCATCCAAGACGAAGTAAGTCTGTAGACATTGTATCTCACCCATTAGCTTGAACCTCTCTCTTTCACCGCCTGTCCCGCCGTGGTAACCCATGTTTCCTCCGGCGGTTCAAGTCATCCCTTCACCTATCCACCCTTCGAGGACAGATCCCTCAATGGCACTTAGACCTCCGCTGTTATGATGGAAACCGGCGACTCGGGACTTGGACTGGCTGCTAGCAATTCAAACCAGCAAAGGAATATTCTAAGCGCAAATCCATTCGATGACAGTGATGAATCAAGTAATGACAGCGACGTGACTTGGTCCCCAGGTGACGGGGTCTGCCCGACAGCAGCACATTTCAACCATTGCTGCCAGTCAAAGATCGACGACTGGCAGAACGCCGCATCTACACGCCTAGAAGGCACAGAGTCTCTCCATTACTACATAACAGCTTTCTTAAACCTCCTCAAAGATGTCCCTTCGTTCTATGCCTGTCCCCCAGGGGCTGTCCAACTGTCAGGAAGAGCAAAATCTTTCCTTGTTCTGAAGTCTTCTCTGCAAGTGGGAACGACAGAAGACTCGAACTGCGAGCAAGATCACAAGTTCATGGATTATCTCCAGTGCTTCGGAAGCCCCGCACCTGTATTTTACAGGACGGAAGCTGAGACCCAAGCAGAAGTATCTATTCCTACTTGTGCCAGGCCTCTTCGCTCTGGATTCCTTACAAGCATTGTGCTGGCCTGGTCATACATCATCTCCTGCCGTTGGGTGGAGATATTACAACGGGCAGGCGAGAAAAGCCAAATCCTGCATGATCAAGGCATGCAGATCGAAGAATCCTTTCGGGACATCGTCACGCAGGACTCCTGGAAGGCTCGAGTTGAGAATCAGAAAGGCGCTTTCTATTCGCCGTGGATGTTTAGAAGAGAAGGGACCTCACGCAAGCGGTATGTTCACCGTGTAAATCGTGGCTTTCATCGGCTCTAATAAGCCTTCTAGACGTGATTGGAAACTCGCTATACCAAATTCTTTCTTCGCATTCAGCACTCTTCTGGACTTCTGCGCATCAAATGGCCTGGAAGGAGAGTTTCTCATCGGGTTTGCTTGTGTTTTAATCTCAACCTCACGACACGCGCCTCCACCTAAACTCGCTCCTCCTACAATGATCCCGGCAGTCCCTATGCACTCTCCGCTAAGTGCGAAAGATATGATGCTCTTTGAATTGTTTAAATCTGTCGACAAATGTATCTCTCTAAGCTCAACACAGGATGCTCTGGATTCATTGCTCTGCAGCGCCTTTTTCGATCCATGTGTTCCATGTAATTTATTTGGAGCCGCATCATTGGGAGTGAGCAAAGCTCTCTCCACAATGGAGAAAATCGATAATCGACAGTTACTCTCTGCAATCACCAACAAGAAACCTCAATTGAGTCTTCTATGGGCTGCTGCAGTGTGCAACGGCCAGGCAACCTCGTTCCTGAATTTGAGTCTTCACAGTCTCCCGCCTATATGTCTAGTTGCCGCCTTCTGGACCAATACAATCCAATCCTTCCTTCAGATAGCGTACAGTGTACGTGACTCAGAAGAATCCATTATAGCCAGAGCGAATGAGTTTCGGACTTCCTACTTCTGCCGGCCAGATTTGTTCGTGCCATGGTCGCCCGCACCTCCCTTCGGTACAACGCCGGTTCATAATCTCAGCCTGGAAGTAAGGGCGCACCTTGAACACATGCACGTGCCTCTTTCTTGGAGAAACTATTGGTTATTAGACTCGGGAGAAAGAATTCCGGCAGGCTCGCAGCATGACCTTGAGGTTGTGAAGGCTGACGGTCTCTGTCATCCTTGTCCTGCGGGTCAAAGCAATGAGTGAGTGCAACGACTGATCAACTACTATTGATATTCTACTGACCATTAAGCACGCCTCATCCTGAACGGTATACTGCTGATGAGCAATCGGGGTTTGCAACGTCGCGCTTATTTAACTGGCATAGAGGCTACGACGACGGCATTTGGCTCGATGATGGTAAAGCGAACATCGAAAGCGTTCGTCGACTTCAGATGCATCCATGGATTATTGACCAGTTCGATGATCGAGGCGATGAGCCAGTTGAGGAGCCTAGACACCGTGGGGTCTCTGTTGAGCGTATCCTGCGGTGGAACCAGGAGGTTCAAGAATATCGGCGAGCCGGTAATGGCATACCATGAATGGTTCGTTGTCTACGCATCTACCACCACCTTTTGAGGACTCATGTTCTCGCATGAAGAGAAATAGTAGTCGATATAGCAAATGTAGAGGCCTCCATGCAGGTGACAGGGAGACTTGGACACTCTGCTCGAAGTCCCAGTGTTGGGATGGCTCAAGTATACATCGAGGCTGAGTCAGTTGCCGCAGTGCACTTGCATGCTACCTTTATAAGAGGCGCATCACTTACAACACATCAACCAATCTTGGTTGCAGGGCGGCATGGCGGAGCCCAGCCTGGAGGTTATATTCCATGTCCAAAGTGGGGTAGCTGCATGATAAATACCCAGAGGCGACTCGCAATTCCTGTCCCCTCCTACTCTCCAAAACCATCGGACAACAGAGGCGCCAAGTTCTCCACCTCTCCCTCAGTCAAATCACTTCTCACCTCTCGAACCATCCCAAATTGACTCGTGAAAGCGAGCATTTCCACACTGTGGTGTGAAGGCAGATTAAAACATCGAGCAGCTTTCATTGATACCTTACCACAATGACCTCCAATCCACAGAACGACGAACAGACAGAGCATGGGGCAACACTACGGAGTCTCGAAGGGGTCGACAGCAGACCAAAAATTATTAGACCTGAGGATCGCGCGGCCTTGACTGACGCGTTGACGGATCAAGCCACCATGACTATGCTATCAGCGGTTGGACGTTCATCGCAGCAAGAGCGTGAGCGTAAGAGAGCAGAAGCCGAGAGGCGAAGAAAAGCAAGTGAAGGAACACAAGGATGATTCCTATGGGCCCGGGGCTCGATTGCAGGAGCACTTCTAGGCCTGTACTGTACTGTACCGTTACCGAGCCCAGTGACAGGATGTTGCCGATCCGAGACGTAACATTGAAGGCATATTCAAGGCAACCACGTATCTTGAGCTCATAATGAGATCTGATCATGTACATGCTGAAATCAAGACTGCTTTGTCCACTTCAACATAGAGAGACTATAAGTGCACGTGTGCTGAAGATGAGGGGAACCCTGAGGGATCAGGTGACGAATGCAAGGCCCGGCCCGGGATATGTCAAAATCCGGGGCAAGGAGCCTCCTGCCAATTGGACGCGACTACCCCTATTGGAAACTTCTTGAATTCTCGTCGTGGTCAAGCTTGACTGAGACATCATGGACTTCGACGATATCAAACTCGCCGCTCTCGACGATCGAAGACATGAATGGATCCAACTGGCTTCCAAATCAGGGGCCGGAATCTGCGAACTCGCGAATCGCTATCGACAACGGGATGACTGTATGCTACGTTCCATGCATTGCGGGTCTTTCAACTTCAGCTTCCGACTCAACTGGGACGATAATGGCGAGGACTGGTTGATTCGATTCCCACTCCCTGGCAAATCCATGTTTCTGGACGAGAAGGTTCGTAGGGAGACGTTCGTGATGAAATACATCGCGAGGGAGACCACGGTTCCTGTGCCGCGCGTCATCGTTCATGGCACGAGTGACGAGAATCCAACTGGCCTGGGTCCTTTTATTATAATGACCTGGATCGACGGCAAGAAGATGTCGGACATACTAAGACAAGACGATCTCTCTGACAAGCATGACGTTCTGGATCCCGCTATCGACCCAGAGACGCTCAAGATCCTGTATGGAGAAATGGCAGAGGTACTGCTGCAGCTCTGGGGACTCGACTTCAGTAAGATCGGCAGCATCAGTGAAGACCACCTGGGGAAGACGATTGTTGATGGGCGACCCCTGACTCGGGAGCTGAACGAGTTGATGCGGACAAGTGGATTAAAAGACTGCACACCACAAAGAACCTTCCATACATCTATCGACTACATCGCATCACTCTTGGAACTGCAGTCAACTCACCTCGAACAACAGCGCAATAGTGTGTACGACTCCCAAGACTGCAGGGAGAAATATGCCTGCCGACAGTTGATGAAGGCTATCGCTCTGAACTTCACCCCCAAGGACGACTGCGGCTCCTTCAAGCTGTTTTGCGATGATCTATGTCCTGGCAATGTTCTTGTAGACGACTCACTGCGGATTGTGGGCGTCTTGGACTGGGAATTCACCTACGCGGCGCCTTCTCAATTCGCAGCCAGCATTCCGTGGTGGTTACTCTTGCGCCGGCCTCATTCGCTAGTCAACGAAGACGGGCCCGATGCCTTTTTGGAATCCTTTCTCCCGAAAGCGAACATATTCTTGGAAGCACTGGAAGAGCGAGAACGGACTCAGGGCTTGATTGAATCAGAAGACCGCCTGTCAAGTCGAATGCGCCGGTCGATCGAAGACAGATCCTCGTGGTTCACGTTGGCATTGCACATGGGAGCCTCTGTTGATCTCATATATTGGGATCTACTCGATGAATATTGCTGGGGCCCGAGATCAAGCATCGCACACCGGGTCCATGATGTAACCACATCGCCAGAGATGCACGAACCACGGGAGGAGTTCGTGCGCGAGAAAATCCGGCAGCTTCAGGAATACTACAAGGAGCTTGGGAGGGATGATGAGGTGGAATATGAGCCAGAGCTACCTCTCGAGCCGGCCCTTGAGAGTGGCCATGCGCCACAGGTACGCCGTCTACCCTTTTCTAATGTGACGAGAGGACTGATCGTTATAGTCTCCGCAAGCAAGTAGTATCGCAAACAGAGGGTTTCTGGAGGGAGCTCTTGTCGGATTGACTGTTGGGTTGGCCTTTACGATCTTTGTCAAGTGGTGTCGGTCGTAGCTATACACCGAGAGACTCGCCAGATTGAACAAGCATCGCAACGCGGATGCGGCATCGTCATCATTCAGCCGCGATGTGGTCCGATGGGTAACTTTCACAGAAGCTTCCATAGCCACCGAGCTTGTGGTCATGCATGCTCCAATAGGCTGTGCGTATTGGATACACAGATCCGCTCCACCAACCTGCTGCCCTCCGCCCCGTCATAGCAGCCGGCAACGCGGTCATAAACACCGAGGCTCGACAGCCGCCTGGGTGCGGTCCCCAGTTCCCTCCCCAGTGAATAATCCCGAGCACATGAAAGTCCTCATCTACAATGGTCTTGCTGGATCTAGGTTCAAGGAATTGACCATGTAGGAGCAGTTGTCTGCGGGTAAACACATCGCTGGCTTAAGTACAAAAAATAAAGGGCCTGTGGGCTTGTGGCTAGCATGATGCGAATTATGTCAATTGCACGCTGCTCAAGTTGTTGAATACACAGGGAGATTTTGTTCATTGTTGATTCTTAATACATTTTCATCATAGGCGCTGTTGGATCAAGCCTGTGTTTGGGTCGTTCTATCATCCGAACAACCGTTCGCGCCAACCCTTCTTCCAAGACCCTCCGAACCGATGGTTCAGACAAGCATGTGGACTGTTGAAACCCTCAGCCTTGCTGTGTCGCTGCCCGTTCCCCCACACACTGATCGGCATCACGCAAAGCCCTCCCATAGGCGTCTCGGGGACGGCCTCGCTGGCATCAACGCACAGAGGCTCGTGAAGATCATGGAAGGGCGCCCAAGTAACTCTTCTCTCCATCTTGCCAGCAGGAGCTACCAAATCGCCGGTTTTCTGATCCATGCCCACAGACTTCTGGACAAACGGATGGGAGCCGGGGAGCGATGCGGAGAGGGCGTCGAGGATCGCGTCTGTAAGAACATCCGGGCCCGTGATCCCCAGAATGGCGTTCTTGTCATAGCTGAATCTGTTGAGAAATCCACTGTGCTGACGGTAGTATTGCCGGGTGTGCGACAAGCATCGAACGATGATCTCTCGGAGCAGAGGGCTGAATCGGCGCGGGGCGTACATCGTATACTGGATCAGTCCGTAGCTTCGAGTCCAGCGCCAATAGCGCATGGTTTGCGGGGAGGCATAGGGCTCGTCCAGTTCAACTCCTACCACAAGCGACACGTTGGCTGAGTTTATTGAGGCATCCATTGAAGGTTTGGGTATCGATTGTAGAGCTGGACATTCGTTTATGGGTCGCGCTGGGTAGATGTCCATGTCGGCATAGAAGCCCCCGTAATAATAGAGGAGAAGGTAGCGGAGAAGGTCGGCTCGGAGGACGTGATAGGGATACGACTCGTAGATCTGGGCAATTTCGGGGACAGCGGAGAACTTTTCGGCGACAAATTTGGATGCCTTCGCGTCGCTCATCAACTGAGAAGCATAACTTTAGCTGGATAAGATCCATATGAACGTGAGGCTTGACGAGGTACTTACAGTGTACCCCCAGCCAGGGTTTCTCTCCTGAAGATAAGCCGAATCCGGTCCTCGTTGGCTTTCGTCCTTGGCTATCTGCCATATCCTGTCTTCCGCCACAATGCTTCCTCCCTGCTGATCTAGCACCGAGTGTTCTAGCTCCTGCAGAGCGTTGGCGAGCTGTCTCTCATACTCCAGGTCCGGATTGCGTCGAAAGGGGGAAGTATAGAGGAATCGACCCCCATTTTCGCCTCGACCGTGATCCCTGACCACCTGCTGGTTCGCATAAAGGTCAAGACCAGGAAGGCGAGAACAAAGGAGCCAGACCGCAATGACTAAGGCGAGGAACGTCAATCGGCGCGAAGACACATATGTGAAGAGCAAACTTGTAAGTCTGATAAGACCCATCGTGGTGAGATGGGGAACCCCTTCGAGCGACTGCCATGGCTGGTCTTATAACAGGGGTTTCCAGTTCATGGCCCAGCAAATGAAGGATTGGGACGGGGCCATGCACCATCCGGCACCGCACCAGGAGTATGGCGAGGATGGATCAGGGTCCAAGGTGCGGAGTAGTGGCCTCATAGCCTCACAGGCTCCACGGCCACGGGCGGCCCACTTAGGGCATCTTGAATGCTGGCGATCGACCAACGCTGGACAAATGCACGTTGCACTGACAGCCTTGGTTGATATTGATCGATTGAGAAGTTTAGAGTCTCTAGAAGAAGGCAATGGCAGGCTGAAACATCTACCTCCATATGGCTTGCACATTCAGTAATGAGGCGTCGATGTCCATCGGATCATGATGTAACTGTCACCACACAGCCAGGCGCCCGCAGTTCGTTATGGCTTGAAAGCCCGTCCATGGCCTTACTGATTCAGGCAACCCTATTCTTCTTGAGAATGGACCTTCGCCATGTCCAAACAAACCAGATGCCTGTTCTTTGAGGGCCGTTGAGTGCAATTTCCAGGGAGGAACTGGACTGACTCTTCGTATCAGATATTTATCCACCATACCAGAAATAGGCACAAGTGGCACACAACAGCTTGGCATAGAGTTTTCACTGGAGGCTTGGCTAAGACATACCTCGAATTGATCACCAGAAGAAGCAATTGGTGATTCCTTCAACCAAGTCTGTAACGGAAGCGCCAATTGCTGCCTGTTGATACGAGCTGCGGAGAAAACAGGCCGAAACACAGCCATCGTGGACCCTGACACTGACTTCGGCTTCCGGGGGCAGCCTGTGGAGTTTCCCAAAAGAGTAACTCCTCTCAAGCCCCCATGCCAAGCCTTGGATTATCAGATCGAACCAGGTACACGCTGTACAGGACCTACCGTTCCCTATTTACAGAATGTCAAGCTCCTGCTAAATCGAGCTGAATTATTTGCAATCGCATCGGACAGACTATGTCTGTGTTCATTTGCTTCTGTTCTGGAGCGATGTTGCCAGCTTTACTACTGACGACCGGGACAGCCGAACGGACGCTTCCGCGGCTAGCAAACGCCACCGTGCGGCACGCATAGTATAGCTCGCCTTACTAGTACTTCATGGGTATTATGAACATGAGGCCTATACTTTGGAGACTACTCTAATTCAGCGCTGGAGACTTTTGCTTCGATGTTCTCAATCGAATCCGGATATAGGCACAAGGAAGGGAGGTTCCACCCGAGAGTCGCATTCACCCAAAAGCAAGTCTGCGCAGCCGATGAAAAGTCAGAACGATTTGGTTTCATCTATCCACTAGCATGGATGAATCCTACATGGTGAATCATACTTCTAGATGCTGTCTAGTATTGTGAATTCTGGTCTAGCAGCTATACGTCCAGCGAGTGCAAGTCATGGAGTCAAAAAGGGAAACTTTTGTATTGGGTTAAATATATAACCTGTGTGAATGAACTGCCGAGGCTCAGTGGCGTGTCCATTTCGCATGCCTCCACCTCGACACTATAACCCTCTGTTCTTCTTTACTTACCCTTGTCTCCTATCCACACGTCCTCAAATATCCAGCCCAAGCCCATCTTCTTTCTCTGACAGTTTTCTTCTCATCTCTTAGCCTCTAACATCTGGGCAGGTCATATCGCTCTCAACAAACTAAATAAGGCTATGCTTGCGTAGGCTGAGTTGTGACTTGAAAGAGGCACGTTTCTTCAAGGTCTGTACATCTGGCCTTGATATAAAAGACTTCGGCGGCTTGGACTCGAGGTTGACAACAGTCACTTTTGAAATACACGAAGTTGTTATTCAAGTCGGCCGTCTAGAAGTGATACGGCGTCGCTACATAACAACCTTTCAACTTGATAACAATATAGTGTTGATAACAAGATGTCTTCATCTATAGAAGCGCTCTGAGCAGAAGCATTCGGAATCAGTCCTATACTGATAGTAATGTTAGGTATCTTTCTTGTGGGAGCAAGAAGCTATTTCGAGATGCAAGGATACATATCAGCAACGCTAGCTTGAGAAGCATATCGAAGGTAGTGTTGATATATACTCATGTTATTATATTTTTACTTCATCTTTCAAGAGGTCATAGGTAGGACTACAACAGCTCTAATAGATAGTTCAGCGGCCAAAGGTCTAAGGGTGGTGCGGATCACAGAAGGATGTATCAAAGCATAGAAGGGCTACAGTGGTCGAGGTATCGTAAACAATTAGAAGCTCAACCTCGCTTTCATCACCAGACTTTAAGCCACAATGTCCAAGTGACGAAGGGCCGCAGTTTGGGATACGAAGAATTACCAGCACAAGCCATAAATCTCTCCGTTTTGAGTCCCAAGATGACGTGCAATTGGTGTAGATATCGTCTCTTGAATAGTCTCGGCGATGGAATCCACTCTGGTATGCGCAGAGTGAAGGCATGTCAAGATTCTGCTCTATTCTCCGAGTTCTTAGAAGCCGTGACAATGACGGTAGCGTGTCACAGGCGACGGTGGTTTGAAGCACACATTAATTTGAGGCTGTTGGTTCCCACGCCCGCTTTCCGTCGTGTAGCCTGAGGCATCCGTCGACAGGACGAGCTCGGATATGCCGCAGTCCGGTAGTTATCCCCACCGTACCAATGCAATGCTCGGTTTGCACCTCATAAGACCCTAGAGCGTAGCGACTGTCACTGCTGTGCGACTCCCCAAAAAGACAATCCTACTTCCAACTTGAACTCGTAAGCGCAGAACCTGATCTGAAGTCGCTATTAGTCCCATGCTTTTTATTGTGTGAACTAACATTAAGGTTGCTTGAGATGACGAAAATGAAACCTGCAACAGTTTCGCCCGCAAGAACCACAAACCCAGGAGTCCGTTATATGTACAGAGAGTTAACGAAACAAAAATCCATTTCCATGCCGGTCCAAAACCATGGAGAATGCGAATAAGATGCTTTGTGCGCCAGAGGGAAGAGATCTGTAAGACGAGAGAATTGGGGGCGAAGGAAAAAAAAAGAAAAGAAAAGAAACCGTTCTAATACAACGTGAACATGTCGAAGTGAAGCAACAAATCAACCTCTCCCGCTTTGGTGAAACAGGCCATACACATCATATGGGTTCTCGAACGCATGATCGGATCAAGGTCGTCGTCTCGAGTTCGAGTGCTAAAATACAACTGAATCGACTGATTTAGAGACATTTACAGGAATGCCTTGCGCGCCACCTATGAGAGTAACCGTTAGTGATTGTGAGCAAAACAGCAAAACTGGGACGATTGACACGTACAGCCCAAGATCCCGCGATACCCGCGACGATGCCGCCGGAGATCAGCATGGGCTTCAGGCCCCGGGTACTCTTGAAGACCATTCCACTCAGAGCACCAGCGACAATGCTGTTGGCCGCGTCGTGCTTGCCACGTGCGTATCCCAGACCTGAGTTGAAGCCGTTGTATACCATGGCCACCACACCGGCGGAGTTACCGAGGAAGGGACCTCTTCTCGTGATCGAGTTCAGGACACCGTTGAGGCGGATCTTCGGGGGTGCCGATACCGGCGTCTTCTTGAGACCCTCAGCCAAACCCCATGCACCTCCGATTGTCAATCCAGCAAGATAAGTAGTTCCGGTTCCGTAACAGAGATCGTCCGACCATCCGCGGGAGGGCAGCACCGAACGGTCACCGGGGAGCTGGTCGAGGGCGGAGTCTTCGAGGGAGATGTAGTCGAGGGTATCTTGGTTCAAGCCAGCAAGGGGATGAAGCTGAGTAGGATCGGGAATGGCGATTTCGGAGAGGAAAGAGGTGGCATCTTGCGCGCTGGTAGGATCGAAGGCGCTGGGACCCTTGTCCTGTTTGCGACCACTGAGCGAATCCCAGATAGACATGTTTGTGGACGGATGGGATATATTATAAAGAATACAGAGAATGAAGTAAAGAAGGAGGAAAGAAGAAGGAAAAGGAAAAGGGGATCTGTGGCCAGCAGGCGCTTTGCTGAGTAGGGGGAGGTCTTGTCGCGAGGAAGAGGAAGAACTTGGACTGAGCTTCTGACAGTTCAAATGGAACTTGCGGGTTTGTTAAGGTCTCTTCTCGGAGAACAAAAACTTCAGCCCCGTGACTCGGCGTGACGGAATTCTGCTAACCAACCTTTCAACCACCTTCCACCGCCTTCCCCCGGCGATGCGCGGCGGCAAAAGGAATATAGTTCTCCCGGCACTAGGCCTCTTTGGGAGACCCGCTCTCGAAAATCCACCAAGAGGCAAAAAGTCATTCGCTCAGGAACGCGGGGATTGATAAAAGATCTTTAATTGGACTGGATTTCGTTTTTTGTCGGAGTCGTCGTCGCAATTGCCTGGACATGCGATTTCTGTAAGACACAGCTCATGGAAGGGAAACCCAATTCTGCGGCCCGAATGGAGGCGGCATTCATAGAGATGGAGCCCATCGCACAGCATATGCAAATCTTGCCGGAAGAGACCCTCAAGCAAATCGGCAAGGGTGCCTTAGTGAATTTCACCCGGGCATGTGATGACTCCGAGTAAGACCTCTGTTCATCTCATCCACCATTGCGTTCATTGTGTTCTTTCTTGGTTCAAGAGCGTTGTCCATCTTTGTGTGATAATCTCCTAACATCCTCAAAAGGAAAGTGAACCGGGTCTATCATAATCTACTAGACACTTATGCAACCGCTTCTCTGTCGCATTCCCATACCACGGCAGCTTGTAATGCGCTCAGCGCCTTTCTAGATGCAGCTCTTGTTTCTAAGCATGAGTCCACAAGGCAAATCGTCCATTGTGACGAGACCTGGTTGTCTGTCTTCGATGTCTTCATGACTCGATACAAGGATGCCAAGCCCAAGCCAATGAAGCAGGTTATGGAGTCCTTGGTTCTGCTCCTGGCGAAGACTCGCAAGCAATTCGATAGAAGCTCCCTTCAAAAGAAGATTATCGAGCTCACGATTCCCAGTGTCCTGCTTGGTGAACCTCGTGCTCGCCTCAAAGCGTCCTTCGCTTCCCTTGAGATGATTGTCCGCAAGAATGCGATTGCGCCTACGGAGCTGATTTCGCTCCTCGACCAGTGGCTACACGCAAATTATGAGAGCTGGGTCCCTATGTATCAGGCAGACTGCGACGCCCTATCGATTGATGCCTCCCTATATAGCCACAGTGCCTCTAGGAATGGTGTCTCATCACAAGATACCTCGCGGACGACAGTCGAGATCTTTGTTCTGGGTCTGTTGGCACGCGCAACCAAACCGGAGCTTGCGGCCTCATCCGGGGATCTGATGGCTGCTTTTCTTCAGAAGATCAAGGCTACATCCAAACTCGGTCACTTGCTGTCGCTCTGGGTGGCACCTGTCCGTCACGTCACACTGAGAACCCTCGATGACCTGGAGTATATGTCGAACTACATTCTTCAGCCTTGCTTTGAGGTGGATGCAATCGGGTTCCGGTCTTTCATTGAGCAGTTCCCTCTCCAAAGTCTGCTAGCGGGTGACATGAGCGATGCGCCCATAGCTGAGTTCATGGTCCTGTTCGCTTCTTTACAGGTAGCAAAGAAGATTGGACTTGTTCACGAAGATCGTAAGTCTAAAACTCCCTGCCATGTCTACTGCCCCTGCTCATGTTGCGACTAGACTATATCGGTAAACCCAGCTCTACGGCTGCTGACGCCGACCGTGCGCTCGTGTTGAAGAGTGAGGTGATCGGACAATTTCTCTTCCACCACGATATGACTATCAGGATTGCAACCCTGTCGTTATTGATCAGTGCACCCTCCTCGACCAAAGCCGTCTCATCCGCTACAATGAAAGCCATTGTGAACGGATTGCCCTCTCTGCATTGTGAATCGGAATCTTATTCGAGAGGAGAGGTATTGAGCTTAGTCCGTAAGCTGGTCGTCCGTCTGAAAGGTGGAATCCTAGAGGACCAAGATCGCTTGAAGAGTGAGAAGGCCACTGCAAACAAGGACGCTCAGAAGAACTTCTTCGATGCCTCCGTCACTGGGAAATGCTTGAATGAGTACTTCAACTTTCTCAAAGCTGACTTGCGACCTACGGCCTCTTATCCACGCCACATCGCTGCGCTGAAAACATTTATCTTCTTCATCGAATCTGGACTTGATAGCCGGTACAGCGCCACAGATAATAACAAGACTCGTTGGATCTGCAACATGGACATCTTCAGTTCCACCTTGCTCAGGCTACTAGTTGATTTGTTGCTTGACCCATTCGAGGAAGTGCGCGCGACCTCTCTGTACCTCTTGAACTTTTTCCCCCGTGAGGTTCTTTTCAGCAGTGATTCGCAGCCACAGGGCGAGTCACAGACAGGGCAACCTCAAATCATTGATGGATTGTCAAAGGCGGAGCTGCTGGCAAGTAACACCAGCAGAGCTGATTACGCAGATACTGTTGCTCGCCTTTACCACATACTCTTCCGTGCTGCAGCGTCTGAGAGCTTGAACACTTCCACATCGTGGTGGGAAGCTAAATCAACGGTTGTCGAGTATCTCCTAGTAAAGCTGGAGCAGAAGCTTTCCTCCGCAGGCGGTCTGTTCAACTCTTCTATGCGTGATGCACCTCTGCACGGCTATATCTCTGCGCTCAGGTACCTTCTTCCTGCCTAATTCGATTAGTCCGTGCTAATCCGCCATCCAGATATATTGTCTCAACCTCCGATTTCTATTCCTTGGTGTCCGAAAAGTCCACGAACTATGATAAATGGAGGGCATTCCACCTTAGAATCGTGCACGTCTGTGACCGGATATGGGAAGAGGTTCGACCTGTCCTGTGCATCGACTCTCCAGAAGGTCATACAGACGACCCGATCGACGATTTAGGCGTCGGCCCCAAGGACATCCTCTCTTATTCTTGGCGCGCTCTTCGAGAATCGAGGTATGGGATTCTTTGATGACCCAAGACACATTGCTGACTCATACAGTCTTCTTCTCCACGCGACTCTTTCCAATAACTCGTATAGCCCTCCAGGTGACCATGGGCTCACGGAGCAACATTTTGATAAGCTGGGGACTCTTAGCTTCATTCAGCTCGCTGAGCTTCGGCATAGAGGTGCATTTTCAACGGTATCGCAGACGTTTGCTACTTGTTGCCAGCGCTGTGCCCAGTCGAGCGATCCAGCGATTTCCGGACTTTCCCACCGATTCTATCAGGTAAGAATCTGGTCTTCAGGTTACTTGACTTGGCGGATGCTCACATACTCTGTAGGAAGCCAAAAAAACCATCTTTGAATCGGCGTCTAAGCTCACCCGCCGTTCGGCTGGTCTTCCCGCACTGGTTGTCGGAATTCTTTCGTCGAAGCCTGGTGGGCCACTGTTTCAGCAGGTTATACAAGAGCTTCATGAAATTTCTCATCTGCCGGCAGAACAGGACAAGACTAGACAAGACACACCTTTGCCCCAGGTTCATGCGATGAACTGCCTCAAGGACATTTTCACGAACACCAAGCTTGGCCCCCATACAGAGCCCTTCATCATGCCTGCCCTACGTCTGTCGGCCGAGCGTCTTGGTTCTCCTATGTGAGTATCCCTTTTACCTCCCTAGCTCAGAAGATTCTGACCTTGGTAGATGGGCCCTCCGCAACTCTGGTCTCATGCTGTTCCGCGCTTTGTTGACACGCATGTGCCGCACCGGCACCGGCCTGGGTTTTGGTGGCGAATCCGGCTCTGAGCCCGGAGCTAGAGTTTCGTTCCAGAAGTACCCTGGCCTTCTCGAGCTTCTTCCCACCCTTCTCACTCCATCCGAAAAGAACAACTCTAGCGACACTGCAATGATCACTGAGCGTGTCTTCCCAGCCTTGGAGTTGATCGCTGAGAAGGTCCCCAATGTGACTGGTACCGATGACGAGGTTTTGCGTGGTCTTGTCCGCGAACAACTCAAGAGTCCGGTTTGGGGTATCAGAGAGCACGCGGCTCGAGTCTACGCATCATTGTTGAAGCGTGTGGACATTCTGACCAATATCAAGACCTTAATCGGCGTCGAGAGAGATAGCACAACGCAGGATTACCTTCATGGCGAAGCATTGTGCATCAAGTACTCTCTCCGCCGGTTCGCGGCCAGTTCAGTTGCCTTTTGGAATGGTATGACCCTTTGTGTATGCTTATGCGCTTTCTGCTGACGATGCGCAGAAACCATCGACCACGTGGGCTCTCTAGTACGGGATACTTTCGCCGCATCATTTCAGCTCGCAGAATCTCCATTCATCGCGACCACGCTTCTGGAGATTTTGAGTGACGTGGTTGAAAAGAGTATTGACTCGGGCTCTGAGCGTAAGGAGGTTCCCGACGTGAAATGTAAAGCATTGCTAATTTATTTTTCACTAGTCCGCTTGGTTTCTACCTTGGAGTCTCTGACCACTGAATATGCCTTTGAAGACATCTTGGGTTTCGTATTCGACACATCTCATCCATCCTGGAAGTCTCTGAGCACGACCCGAGCCTCGTCGCTCCTCCGTCGGGCGATCTCGTGGGTCACCGTCTTGCATATGCTCATTGGAGGAAGGGTCAATGATCTTGAGCCTTTCGTTCGTACTGTCTCGAATTTCGACCCCAATGCTGGTCAGTGGTTGTTGGAAAGGCTCCAGGAAATATTCGGGCCTAGAGAGCAGTATGGAAAAACGTTGATCGGCCTGTACTCCTCTGTCATTCTGGGAGACTATCCTGAGGAAGTCAAGGCAGTAGCCATTGCGTCCTTGGCATCGAAGTTGCAAGTTTTCTTCGACTGCCGCAATGAGGCTCTCCCTCAGATCGATCTTCCATGGGGAGCACTAGAAGGCCAACTTAAGCATGGCTCAAGCCAGCACATCTGGAACCGGGATAGGTCTGACGCCGAATTACAACTTCACGGCAGTCTCCTCGCTGCCAAGGCTATTGCTTCCAATAACCAGAGTTCTGAGAACGACATCAATGAGTGGGCCACTCGTCTTCGCTTCGCTATGCGAGAAGAAACGGTACGCACCTGACTGTTTATTATGTCTGTATCGTATGTGCTAACAGGTCACAGGAATTTACCACCCGTCTCGCTGCAGTATTATCCGTCTCAGCATTTGGCCGTATTCTGCGTCCTGCTGGAAAGGCCCCACTCGCTGATAAGGCGTTCTTGGATATTTATCTGGTCCTCTACGACATGTTGAACGATGACGACGAGGAGCTGCGTGACCTGGCTGCTCCGACTGCCTCATGGGTGCTGTCTTACTCCTCAGTATCCCCGTCCAAGGCAGTCGCCTTGTCTCCATCAAACGCCAGCGAGCTTCTTTCCGCGTTCATCGCTCAAAGCTACCACAACTCGCAGCAGCTTCGCAAGAGAGCTGTTGCCTATATGACTGGCTCCGAACCACGGATCAGCACTTCCATCGCTCAGTCTGTGCCTGTTTCCACCGTTCTTTCTAACCTCCGCAAGGAAAGCACAATTCTGTTCGAGGAAGAGAAGCAGAATCTGTTCATCGATGACGTTCGTGAAGTTGATCTGTGGACCAAGCAAATGATCCGGCTGACGGAAGCATCATATGATGATGCCTCCATCCAGGCAATCTTCGCCTGGGTATCGAATGGGTTGTCCTGCTTTGGGGATGTCTTTACGGACACCACCGAAAAGGACGGGCTGTTGGGCTGGGCCTCGAAGCCTGAAACATTCACTTTGGGAGTTCGACTTTTCAGCCTGGCGACCGTAGCAGTCTCCAAGGAGTCTGCTGCCTCCCGACTCTTGGGACAGGAGCGCGTGGCCGAAATGCAGGAGAAGCTTCAAGCTCTGCTTGCACACGGAAAGACATCCTTGGTACACGATGATTGGATTTCACGTATTCGGGCGGCATTGGAATCCTCATGACTACATGATGTTATTTAGAGGTATAAATAAAAGTGTGGCGGGGGAGGGTGTTTGGATAGTAATGATTCACTTGTACGCAAACTGAAGGTTCCACCATGATAGAACACAACTCAGCACAGAATTTACCACAACTGGTTTCAGCTCACTGCCATGGCAATGGGCATATCAGCCAGTGTTTACGTCCTCTTTCTACAACCAGCAAAAGCCCATATGTTCTCAGAGTTTCCTAAACAGTCCAACTACGCTTGACATAGCCTCTGTAGCGGTACGTGAAAGCATGAGAATTATTATCGCCCTCAATATGACTGAGACTTGAAGCAGGCCGTCCGTACACACGCGAAAGACAAGATGAACGGCAGCGTGGTGATCATCGCCATACTCCTCTCCCTCTTACTCTCCATCATCATCGGCGCCTACCTGTTCAGCGTGTGGTGGTCCAAGCATCTCCATGGCCGATCCGTGCGACGCCGCGAGGGTGCACGCGAGCTCGTCACCCTCACCCACTCCAACGCCAGGGCCAACGGGAGACGCTGGGTGGAAGTCCGCGTCAGGGAGCCGGGCAATCCTCGTCGTACGAATCCTCCTGGCCCGGCTCTGACGAAGTCCCAGCATACAGCTACGCAGAATCAGAATCCCCCCCGGCACGACCGCGAGCGCAACATGGACCACAGGGCGGAGACCCACAGGAACGATCACCAGTGGGACTCGCATGCCAACAACCATGGCAGAGTCGAGACCCAGAACAACGATAATGAGTGGGGTCCTCCTGCGAATGACAATCATGATAACGATGCTCGCCATTCGAGGGGTAACGCCCCTGATCCTGATCCTGCTCCGGCTCACCCATCCCCTCGGGCGTCAACACCTAAGAGCTGGCATCCGGATCAGGGACCGGCCCTGGCTCAGTCCTTACATGACATGTTTGGCGGTCGCGCGAGCGGGCATAAGAACTCGAGAGCAGCGAGCAGGGTTGGTTCGAATAAGCCTGATCATGGAGCTGATGGTGGTGAATGGGAAGGATATTCAAACAACAACCCAGCTGACGAGGCTCGGCCCCCCGGAGAAGTCAGTTGGTAAAGTGGTAACATTGGGGATGATGGCTGGATGAGATCTCGGAGGGAGGGATTCATCCGTTCTTGTAACGTAGTAGCTGAGAAGTAGCAGTGATGCTCGAAATAGTAAGCGATGACGGCGATGGTCTCTGCGGACGGCCCGAGTCGGTGACGTTGATCCCCGCGAATTGCATCTCCAGGCGGTGACTTTCCTGCCGCCGACTCCATCCAGTGTTCTCCTTCCCTCTCTCTCTCTTGCTCTCTCGCTTGTTTGTTCCACCATTCAATAGTCGCTCGTATCCTTCAATTTATTCCGTACCTGGCTTGAATTATCCGATTGTCTTACATAACTCAACTAGCATTCCATGACCCTCGTCTCCCTGCCTGTCCGCTGAGAACTAGCAAGGCTGCTCTGACCAGCCACCCCACCACCGGAACACCATGTGGAACGACGAGGATAACAACCCGTACGGCGCATTCGACACCGAGGCGCATCTGTCGGAATCTTTGCACTCGGCCAATCTCTCTCCTCGTATGAATTCTACGCTCTGCACTTTATAGCTACGCTCGTCGCTAACGTGCCTTAAGCTCTCTACGATCGCGAATACACCCCGCCCTCTCCCTCCAGCCGATCGTCCACCCAAGACCCTCCCGACTTCCTGTCGCAACAACAAGATTTGAGCGACGAAGATGACCACGGAGCGTACACGACCCAACGCACCGGCCAGGGATACATGCGCAAGAGCGTCTACGACAGCCGCATAGAGCAGATCTTATACGAGAACCCCGACATGCCGATCCTCATAACCGACGCCGGAAAGAACCACGAGGGCGGCGGCAGCTTCATCGTCTATACGATACGTACAGGAGTATGGCAAATGCGGTAACTTAGTACTGGAAATGATGCTAACGGCATGCAGGACCTTGAAGTCCGGAGACGATACTCGGAGTTCGCCTCGCTGCGCCAAACCCTTGTCAATCTTCATCCTACGCTGGTCGTTCCGCCCATTCCGGAGAAACACACCATGGCGGACTACGCGGCCAAGCCCACCAAGGCCAAGGAGGACACGGCGATCATCGATCTTCGGAAACGAATGCTGGCCGTGTTTCTGAACCGGTGTCGTCGGATGAAGGAAATTCGCGAAGACGGAGTCTGGTGGAGGTTCCTGGACCCCAATGTCAGCTGGGTAGGTTGCGCCAGCCGCTTGTGCACGCCCGCCCAATAGGTACTGATAACTGCTCAGAGCGAAGTCCTCCATTCCCATCCCGCATCTTCTGTCCCCAAGAACAACCTCAAAGCTCCTCCCCTCGATCCCGCCAACCCCACACCCGCTCATGCTTGGCTCCCGGTGCCCTCGGCCTCGGCGAAGCTCAAGTCGGCGTCCGGGACTGCGCCGTCCGGCACTCCGAACGATGCCCCCAGTCAAGAGGTGCTCGGCCGTTTCCCACCGGAGTCGCGGAAATTGAGCGAGAAGGAGCTGGATCCTTACTTCATCAATTTCGAAGCCTCCACCCGTGAGCTAGAACTGCTCCTTCAAGGCAACATTGAGAAGGTCAACCGCCGGACGCTCGCTCATTTGTCGTCCTTATCGGCGGACCTGATGGAGCTGGGGGCACGGTACAACGGTTTCTCCTTGTCAGAGCAATCCCCGACCGTCGCAGCTGCTATCGAACGGGTCGGCCAGGCGGCCGATACGTCTTATATTGAGACCGAGGAGCTTTCCGCCGCCTTGAGTGCAAGCTTTGCAGAGCCCATGCGGGAAAGCGCGCAGTTTGCCAGCGTGGTGCGCAGCGTTCTACGTTACCGCGTTCTTAAGAGGGTGCAAGAAGAGATGACTCGAGACGAATTGGCGAAGAAGAGAACATTGCTCGAGTCACTTGAGCGCAGTGAAATGGAAGCTCAACGAATCGAGCAGTACTTGAACCGCTCATCTCCTCAAGGCGCAACCACGAGACCGCAACGATCGCTGTCGGCCTCGTCAGCCGCCAGTGCTCCGGGCGGGCCCGAGAGCGAAGGACGTCCTGGCAGCCACGAGGACAATGCTTCGGTGGACTCAGACTTTCCCCCTACACATGGCGAGTCTATCAGCTCCCATCCCTCCGCCCCTCAAGCCGCCTCTCATCGCCGTCCAGACTTTGGCCCGTCCTCGCCCCCCGCACACCGCAAGACATCTAGTGGAACGTTTGTGGCCAACAAGATTTTTGGACGTATCAGTCATGCGGTGCATGGATTTGTGGATGTTGATCCAGAGAGGACTCGCCGAGATCAGATCGGAAAAACGAAAGAAAGTTTGCAACAGGTAAGGGAGACTGATTAGGTGGTTGAAAGAACCGTGACTGATGACGCGATAGCTGGAACAAGCTTTGACGGTGTCCGAAAAAGACGTGAAAGATGCAAGTGCCGGAGTACTGCAAGACTTGAAACGCTTCCAGAAAGATAAGGAGATGGACCTCCGCCGCTATATGGTAGGGCTCTTCTCGCCTGAACTAGGTTTGAATCATGCTGACGAGGATCGTGACAGGTCGCGTATGCGCGGTGTCACTTAGACTGGGCGCGCAAGAACTTGGAGACTTGGACGGAGGCCAAGGACGAGGTGGAGAAAATCGAAGCACGGTAGTAAGTAGTCGTTAATGGTTGTCGTGGTCTGCGGTTTGGCGCAGAGTTGAGAAAGGAAAGCGCTGGGCGTTGGTGTTTATGTTTTAGAAATGCTGGGAGCTACGCCATTCGGGATATTGATGGATCGCACTGCAATTATTAACATGTGCGATTGACTGCGTTGATGTCTTGACTGCAGATCTGTGATGTCTTTCTTGCATGTGAGGAGGAGTGGTTTTCGGCTCCACCGCTTCGGCAATTAATTTATTTCTCCGCCCTGATAGATCGTTCCCTCTTTAAAGTCCTCGTTGACCTTTGACGTAGCACCATAATTCCTGATGTACTGCGCCTATTGAAGTTAGCCTTGGCAGGGCGGGTCGGAGAATAGAGATCCAATCCATTTGGTGCGTGCAGAAATTGGTCTTGATAACCAATGGCGACTGAATCACTGACCATGACGGCAGATGGTGCTCTCCTGTAGGAGGATTTCTAATGCTTAGCATTGACTTGTCTTCACTAAGCAAGCTATAATGATAACGACAATCTAAACCTACTTGTTACACCATTTACCGGCCTTTTTCAGGGTCGGATCCACATATAGGCAGCAGCAGCAGCAGCAGCAGAAGCTGATAACTGCACCACTGCACCACTTACTAAGATCCAGACCCTGCGGTCCTGATCTGCACCCACCAACCCAGCATTGGCCACCAAATCAATGAACACAATGTGCTGTTAGCCATCCTGCGAGCTCAGTTCTTTCAGTTGCGCTCGACAGGATGAACGCTACCACACCCACAAGACCTCGCCTATTGAGCATGGGCTCGACGTACTCGGAATTCGACGAAGAAAGCAGCGGGAAAACATCACCACCATTACTTTCGCGCCACTCACTCCGTCGCATCATCCGCATCTCCGCTCTGTTGTCACTTTTCATATTCGTGCTATACATCCTACGCAACCACTTCCGTGCACAACCACCCAGCTCACTTTCAGACTCTACCGACACCGCGAACGACGACGAGAAAGCTAATGAAGCCCATGACGACCCAGTATCCCCGGTCTATTCTCCGACCAACCCAACAGAACTCCACATCCACGACCCCAGCATCATTATCACTTATTCTCACCCCGAACCCCAGCCAGATCAAAACTCCAACCCCAAGCCAAACGCAGCCCACGAGGCCCGCACAGCACGTCCCGTGAAGACATACTACGCCTACGGCTCCGGCCCGCACATCCCCATTCACACCGCGCCGGCCCTCTCCGGCCCCTGGACCAAGATCGGCACCGTCCTAACCACAGACAGCGTCCTCCCCATCGGCGACCGAAAAGCGCCCTGGGCGCCCACGGTCGTCGCCCACAATGGCACGTACTACTGCTACTACGCAACAAGCCACAGCGGCTGCCGCCGCAGTGCAATCGGCGTAGCTACCTCGTCGGACCCGGGACCCGGGGGATGGGTGGATCACGGAGTCATCATCCGGTCCGGCATAGGGACAGGGTCGGGATTGTACCCGATGGATCGCGCGAATGCGATCGACGTGAGTGTTATAATCACTTCTCTCCCACCGGAAGAGGAGGAAACTCAAAAAGAAGAAGAAGAAAAAGTGGGAGACGAAACGCATCCCCACCTCTTATTCTCTCGAGAAGAAATCCCCCAGATTGAAGGCGAGGGAAAGGGCCGGGGAGAAGACCCCAACCCCATCTCAGCCTCTCCCTCTAGCCCCAAGCCAACGGAGGAAAAAGGCTACCTGACCTTCGGCTCCTTCTGGACAGGGATCTGGCAGATTCCGCTCGCCCCCGACCTTCTGGTGAGTGACTACACGGGCAACCGCGAGGTGCGGCACCTCGCCCACGAGCCGCGGGCGGTGCACCCGCCCAAACCCAAGTCCAATGGGATCTGCGGCGACCCCACGGGGATGCATCCCGTCGAGGGCCCGTTTATCTCCTACCGCGCGCCGTGGTTTTATCTGTGGTTTAGTTGGGGCAAGTGCTGTGGGTTTAAGCCGGAGCGGTTGCCGAGGAAGGGGATGGAGTATGTGTGCCCTCTTCCCTTTTTTTTCCCCTTGCTCTTGCTTGAAGCCGTGATGGGATAGACTCTCGCGCACTTGCGTATACGTATAAAAGCTGTGCTAATCTGCCGCGCAATGTAGGTATAGTATCCGGGTCGGCCGCTCGAGGAGTCCCCGCGGCCCGTTCGTGGATAAGCAAGGCCGGGGCCTGGTGGAGGGCGGCGGGGAGGTTGTGTATGGGTCGAATGGGGAGGTGTATGCGCCTGGGGGCCAGGGGGTCCTGGTTCATCGTCGATACGATGATGTTCTCGGGGTGGAGGTGGAGGAGGATGTGCTTTATTATCATTATCGTGAGTTTTTGCTCTGATTCTTTTCCCATGGATTTGCTGGGGCTTGATGCTGACTTTTATTTGTGGGTGGTAGTGAATACCTCGGTGGGGTATGAGTTTCATGTATGTTTCTCTTTTCCTCTCTTTCTCTTCTCTTCTGTGATTTGGTGTCTATTGTGCTAGGGCATTTATAGCTAACTTGATGGTTTGTGGATAGGAAGCGCGACTGGGTTATAATGTCCTGGATTATGTGGATGGCTGGCCGGTTCCGGGATAGAGGATTTGGGTGTTGTAGAGGGTGTGATGGCAGCCTGGTGCTGGCTTTTTGGACTTCTTAGCTTGGCTTGGCTTGGTAGATTGTCTTCTGGCGAGATAGACTCTAGCTTTTCTTCGCAGAAATGAAATGATAACACGAACACTCCTAATAGAGCTGTAATATAGGTATAGTATATGGCCGGCACCGAACCTACAATCGCCCGCAGAGCAACCCAGCCTCGGAAGCAGTCTGGCATTGGGTGACTAACCACCGTCGTCCCCATCCAGGCCATACGTGGTGTTGCTGGGGGGAGGATGCAGTAGCAGATCCTAAGTTATACGGGCATTGGGGCTTCTTTTTGCAACCCTCTTACGGTATGATCCAGCGCTCGATGGATGTCTTTGCTGCCAATTAGTGTAGTTGTGTCGCATAGTTGATCATCAGACTTTGATGAAGGACTGTGGAAGTGGCAGCTGACGTTGATGGTAACCTCCATGAGATCGGTGGAGGTCATTTCGAGAATCGCCACGGATCCGGCTGAGCCTTGCACGCTAGGAGATCCCAATCATGTAAGGCACATTACGCACATGATATAATTTCGCGGAGCAGTCGTAACAATCGCTCAAAGTATGCGGATATCTGGAATGGACAACCCGCTCATACCAGTGATGAGCAAACAATCTGGAGATAAAGAGATAAAGGAGAGGTGCCATCCTTAGTAGCATCTTGTACTAGGCCCGGCCAGCTAGTCTACTACCGATTGTGCTGGACACTGTAGCCAATGACAACCTGGGCAAGATCTGGAGATCTCGGTAAGTAAGGTACAAAGTAAGGTGGATGATGCATGCCAGTGGACTTAAATGCAGTCGTCAAGCTGATTGGCGGGTTTTGACTGTAAGATTGGACCGGTCTATCTATGCCTTGGGGTCCGGAGCGATTAACAGCTGTGCGACCAGGCCATGTGTGATTGATCTGATTTGATTGATTTGATCGTGTTGCGATGGTACTGTATAGTTCAGTGCATGTTTGTTTGCGCTGGGGTTCTCTTGTTAACGGGGGTGCTTTGGAGTCTTTGAGGTGCTTCTGGAGGTTTTCAGGCTGCTTAGTCTCTGATAGTTCAAGCTTTTATTAGAAGTAAAACCAATGTGAGAGGTGCAGGGGACTGGCGTCTAGAGTAAAGGCATTGTCAGTCAACACTTAGAGCTTAGATAAACACTAAGAGAGAACAGTGCTGCTCAAGGTGCTGAGTAGGTGAAGGTATATGCACAGTCCCTAGCTGGGAACATACAAAGATATAATTAGAAGCAATTCTAAGAGAAGAGAGAAAAGTGAAATAGTGAATTGAAAGTAAGAAACAGCAAAAAAAAAGCAAATTTAAGTCCCTGTCTGATATTCTACATGTGTTCTAACGGTGTGCAATTAGTTACCTTTGTAGTCACCGTATGTACTCGCAGTCAGTGACTAAACCAAATTTCTCCTGTTGATTGAACGGAGGCCGGAATTTCTTTTCAACAGCGAATCCACCTTCTTTCCTTCCCTTTCATCGCGTTTCCACCATCCACCGTCCACCGTCCACCGTCCACCGTTCACCATAATTCCACGGCTTCCACTGCCCTCCACGGACCCTTTCCTTCCCCCTCCATTCTAGTCTAAAAGTAACTTAATTTCTTGCTTCGGATTCGACCATATCACCACACCCCTACACCCCTACCTCCCTCCCTCTCTCCCTCCCTTCCTCTTACCTACACCATACATATTTCGATCTTTCTCCGACAGGTTCCATTTTGAAATCCACCCAGAACCCACATCCACTCCCCCTCCCCCAATTATCGTGCTACCTCGAGCTGCCACGAGACGTGCGCAGCTCACCGTCACGACGTCTTCCACAAAGCGCCGTAAGGTAGCAGAGCCTCGCAGACCAGGAACACTTCCGGGTTTGTCGTTCGCCTCGCAGGCCGGAAGACGTCACGGTCAACCTCCTAGCTCCGACCGCTCCTCCAACTCCCACTCTTCCTCCTCGGCCTTGCCTCATCGCCGCTCCTCGCCCACCTCCCCTTCGAACCGCAGTCAGAGTTCATCGACCTCACCGCCTCCCCGCTACATTCCCGCCCATCTGCAGGACGAAGTCTTGGGAACCAGATCTCATTCCTCCGCTCCTCCCTCCCCGACCCCGGATCCCTCTGGTAGTGCCGTCGACTACCCCTCGGCCGCCTGCGCTGGGTTGACTCTACACAGCGATCCCGCGACCGATATGTCGGGCTCGGACGAAAAGCTTCACGCTCGCGGAGCGTCAGACACTGAACAGGATGTGGTGATGGAACAGGTTCCCGCCTCGAAGGATAGTCAACCTCAGTCCGACCAGCCGGATGCGATGGACACCTCTGCATCGGGAGACGACAATTCCACTGGCAACGAGGACAGCTCCATTTCGGACAATGTATATCCTACTCCGTCTAGCATGTCCACCTATACGGCTTCCACCGAGACACGAGCCCACTCAAAAGCGGAGGCTTCCGTCGCATCCGCTGAGCCTCCTTCCTTTGATGACCAGGTGGCGCAAGTGACCCGGTTCATGATGCAACCTATGCAGAGGAAGCAGAAAGGATATGTGGTGTCCATGTCGTGGTTGAAGCGCGTGTTTGCGCGAAGCTCCACCCATGCAGACCAGGCGGACAAGACCGCTGCCGAAGGGGAGATCGGCCCGGTCGACAATTCCGATATCGTCCTGGTCACTGACCCCGCCAACACAGGCTTCAAGGACGAAAATGGAGAGCCGTTTGTCCCCCTGCGACCGGGCTTGCAGCTTGGAGAGGACTATGAGATCGTGCCCCAGGGAGGTTGGGACCTGATCATGCAGTGGTACGGCCTTGCCGAGCAGTCTCCCGCCATCGTCCGCTACGCTCACAACACCGCACCCCCGGGCGAAGGCGAGAACATTCAATACGAGATCAACCCTCCGATCTTCACGATTCTGAAGCTCACGAACCCGTCCGGTGGAACCACCCCCAAGTCACTCAAGGAGAGGAACATGCTGCCTGTGCGACATCTTGCCAGTAGGCACACAAGTTTCCAAAAATGGCTGAAGCAAGTAAAGAACCTTGCAAGAATTGAAATGTCGACCAAGGTTCGCGTCTGGAGAATCCTGGATGGTCTCGGAAGTGCCACCACCTCCGCTGCGGTCACTCCAGCTGCCTCTCGGACTGCCTCGCCAGCGCCTTCCGCATCAACTGCGCCCCACGCTGGGGGCAGTCTTGTGCTTGATCTCAACACCTTTCTCTCCCTTTCCGAAGGCTCGCAGCGGGAGTTGCTGGAAGATGCTACTGATCAAACTACTAACCCCAAATACAACGGTCGCATGCCGTTGGATCTTGTCGGGCTGGGCGGCAGTGATATCGTGGTACTCGAAGAGAGACTTCCTGGGAAACAGGGCGACTGGGTATCCGAAGCTTCTAAACAGACTCTGAACCGCCTGGGGGTGCCAACCGGGAACCTCAAGACCGAGGTTTCTACCAAGGCGAAGACTAAGAGCCCTGCTACTAGTGGGCGCTCATCGCCAGTCCCAGAGCCTGCCAGGGGAAGGCGCAAGGATGGCAAACCCCGTGGCAATACGGGTCTGAGTAACCTTGGCAACACATGCTACATGAACTCTGCCCTGCAGTGTGTCCGTAGCGTGGAGGAACTGACTTACTATTTCTTGAGTATGTATTTCGCGCTCACCGGGCTGGTCCGACCTTAAGTATCTGTACTAACAGGTGGGTTTTAGATGAGGTGTACAAGAAAGATCTCAACCCTAGCAACCCCTTGGCCCACAATGGTGATGTGGCTAAGGCCTATGCCAACCTGCTCCGCCAAATCTACGACGAGGCAGGTCAATCATCTTTTGCGCCTAGGCAACTGAAACAAACTATCGGCCGCTATGGTCCCGCATTCTCCGGTTACGGACAGCAGGACTCACAGGAGTTCCTTCTGTTCCTTCTTGATGGTCTTCAGGAAGACCTGAACCGAATCCAGAAGAAGCCCTATATCGAAAAGCCAGACTCCACGGATGACATGGTCCACGACAAAGCGAAATTGAAGGAGTTTGCCGATAAATGCTGGGAAATTTACAAGGCTCGCAACGACTCCGTGGTCACGGATCTTTTCGCTGGCATGTACAAGTCTACTCTCGTTTGTCCCGCTTGTGACAAGGTCAGCATTATCTTCGACCCGTTCAACAATCTTACCCTTCAGCTTCCGATTGAAAATCTGTGGAGCAAGGAGCTTTTCTACTTCCCTTTAAATAAGAAGCCGGTCATTGTGGATGTGGAGATCGACAAGCACGCCAGCATCAAGTCTCTCAAGGAGTTGGTCGCCAAGAAGATGGGTTCTGATCCTCAACGCCTAGTCATGGCTGAGATCTACAAGCACAAGTTCTACAAGATGTTTGACAACGCAAACTCTATCGCCGAATGCCAGATCAGCAATAACGACGATATTGCCATTTATGAGGTGGAGTCTGTTCCGACCAACTACAACCCAGACAAACCCCAGAAGAGTTACTTCTCTTTCAATCGGTCAGAACATGAGGCGATTCCGGATATTGATTCTCCAAGGGCGGATCGACTGCTTGTGCCTATCTTCAATCGTTATGAGAAGCCAAGGTCGAACAACCCGAAGAACACCCTGCGGCCCCTGTTCGGTGTGCCTTCCTATGTTGTCATCAATAGGGAGGAGCTCAGCGACTACGATGCTATCTTCCGGAAGGTTCTCGCTCAGGTAGCTTCCATGACAACGCGCGATTTCCTCAACGAAGTTCATGATACCGAGTCCAACCAGGAAGACTCAGATACTGTTGTCATGAACGATGATGACGCGGAATCAGCTGATTCCAAGATCAAGACGTCTTCAGTCGACGGGGAAGATGGGATTGTTGATGTTTCGATGCGCGACGCAGAAGACACTCAAGAAGATGCTCCAGCTCGCCGTGAGGGTGGCATTCCTTCGAACCTTCGTGGCTTGTTTGAAATGAAGATCATCAGATCGAACGAGGTAGTCCCTCTTGGTTTTTCCTCGGTCGATGACCACAAGGAGTACCCCCGGATGTCTTTCAGGATCAAGACAAAGCCCGTTCCGAAGAAGCAGGAGGTATGTATTACTGATTCTATCGCCTTTTCGTTATTTCTGGGAAATCACTGACTCGCGTTGCCAGACGGATGCTGCTTCGGAAACAGCCACTGAGAAATCCGATGAGGAAAGCTCGGGTAAACAGAGTCCGGACAGCGCTGCTGGCGATTCTGACGTCTTTACCGATGTCAAACGCCCTGCGCCTGAACCTGTTAAGCCGGCTCCTCCCATGATCCGACCGGGCGAAGGCATCGTGGTCGACTGGACAGAGGATGCATACGATGCTCTGTTCTCTGGCGACATAGGCAGAGACTCTCTCCGTGGTAGCCCGACGTGGACCAACGTTGAGAGGCACCCGGATCCGGAGCTGTCCAAAAAGCGCGCACTTCGGCAGACACGCAAGAAGAGAGGCGTCACTCTGTACGAGTGCTTGGATGAGTTCAACAAGGAAGAGATTCTTTCCGAGAATGACGCCTGGTACTGCCCTCGCTGCAAGGAGCATCGCCGGGCTAGCAAGAAATTCGAACTCTGGAAGACGCCTGACATTCTGGTCATGCATCTCAAGAGATTCAGCGCCAGCCGCGGTTTCCGAGACAAGCTTGATGTTCTGGTCGACTTCCCTGTGGAAGGTCTCGATATGAGCGGCCGAGTCGAAGCCCCGGAGGAAGGCAAGAGCCTTATCTACGACCTCTTCGCTGTGGACAACCACTATGGTGGACTTGGAGGAGGTCACTACACGGCTTACGCCAAGAACTTCATGACCGGTCAATGGAACGAATACAATGGTATGCTGCCGCAAATGCTGCCGATCTGGTTGACCCTAGCTGACTAACGTAACCTAGATTCTTCTGTGTCGCGACCCCTTGATCCGCAGAGTGTGGTCACCTCCTCGGCTTACCTCTTGTTCTACCGCCGTCGTTCCGATCGTCCCCTGGGTGGCAAGGTTCTCGAAGAGATCACCGAGGCATCGACACGTCCAGGTAGCGACGCAGACTCCCAGAGCGAGTCGCGCGGGCAGTCTCCGTCGGGGGAAGGTCGGCGTCTCGGCGGCTCCTCCCGCAATGGGTCGTCGAGCGCATTAGCCGGAGTCGGAGCAGCTCACCAATTGGGAGATGGTGGTTTGCGAACTGGAACGCAAGCGAAGAGCGGGGATGAAGACTCGCCGCCGGAATATTCCAACAGCCCCTCGTATGGCGAGCAGAGCATGGGCCAAGCCAATCGACTGTCAGGTATGGATTTCGAAGACGAGGAGTTCGGACATGGACCGCAACCCAGCCCGTTCCGCCACGTGGACCCGCCCTCGTGGTCGTTCAGTCAAATCTCGGATGCTCACGGCCCTTCACAGATGACCGCAGCGCAACGGGGATCGATCTCTGATGATGATTTGCTCGACGACGATGACAGTAACAAGGCCGTTGGGGGCGGTGACGTCAGCGACACCGACCTCCGGATGGCGGCTCTCACTGACAGCCCCGGAGGGGGGTTAGGCTTCCCTGGCACGCCCACGGAGGAGACCTCCTTCCAGGAGCTGCACCCATTCGGTGGAGATGGAGATGACGACGACGATGACGATCTGCCAGTGGTGGAATTGCAGGTGAACGAGGAAGACCGAATTCTGCCATAATCGTATGGCGAGATGATTTTCTTTGTTATTTTTTTTTTTTGGAAACGTGAAACGAATGATACACGGTGTTCTCTATACAGCGCCAGGGTCGGGTGATTGTTAATTTTGGGCCTTGTGGGGATTTATATGATATCATGGTACGAAGTGGATGTTTTCTTATGGTTGCATTCGACTTCTGATGGACTTGATGGGGCCCACTGGGAAGAGATGATGGCTTCGTCAGGTCTGGCAAGGATGGGTGGCGAAGGTATGGGGGCTGCATTGCATTTACGGGGGTGGATGGCTGAAAGGCGTCCCTGCATTATATTTGTGGAATGTTTGGGGCAACTGGGGGTGGGTTGCCTGACTAAAAGCTTGTTCGTGAATGGGGATGGTAGAGCAGCAGTTGCTGCATCGAACTCTACTAGGTACTTGTCAGGTGGTGTCGTACGTAGTAGAGAGGAGAGATGTACAGACAGCCCACGTGGTTGTGATACGCTGGTGTCACAATGAGATTGATGCGTAATTGGTTTGCAAGGGCTGGATAGCGGTACAGTGCATGAGTGGTTGATTGTGCCCTTAGGATGTATTCCAGAATATTTAAGTGTTCAGCATATGCAGCCAATACATATTCAAATTCAATGTTTCTTATAGTCCATCGACATGAACAGAGCCTCAAGTGATCAGCGCTATACGAGTCCCAGTCAGCTGGTAAGGTCGGGGGCGTTAATGGGGGGCTACTATAGATAGCAGGGAGGATATGCTGTGGAACGACGATCCGAGGAAGTCTAAGTGAACAAAGAGGCAGCCCCGACAATGAACGTACCTGGTGATAAAGAAGGTAGTTTAATGGCCAGACGTACCAAGTAAGGTACAAGTACGACAGCCACCGTACTGTACCTGTAGGCCAGAGTCTTCAGACAAAGAGCATATCACCCGATCAGGAAGGCACGGGACTCATTCACTCGCTCACTTCTGGCCTACAGGCTCAGGCTCTTCTCTCATTCCAAAAAGCGTCTACTCGTTTTCTCTCTTACTTTCGTCATCTATCCAATTCTTGGGGCTTTAGCTGGATTTTCATCTGGGACTGCAGTTATCCTGTCATCAGGTCCGCCTCTTTGCTGCGGTGCTTATCCATCCATCCATCCTATCTCGTCTCATCCAGACTACAGATGAGAAATCTCCAGTACCACGAGCATCCCACCACCAACTCAACAACCGAAGAGAGAATGAAAGACAGCCACGAAATGCATCGCGCAGCATCGCCACCTCCACCTCCGCCTCCACCTCCACCTCCGTCAGCATCATCGTCGTCATCTCCTCCTCCACTTCCTCCTCTTCCTCTCCGATTCACTCACAACAAACACAGCACAGCCACGCCTACCTCCCCGACAACCATACCCACGACTACCACAGAGCAGATCTACACTATGATGACTACGGCCTCGACCACAACCCCCACCTCAATCTCAACCCATAGCCATCTCGCATCCCACCACCCCAAACGAACCAGCATACCCTACCACCACCACCACATACCCCCCCACCCAATCACCATCCCGCCCCGCCACCGCGAACTCTCCCTAACGGACAGCGAAATCAGCATCCTGGATCTGGGGCCCAGTCTCCTCGTCCTGGGCGAGGAAGGGGAGGGAGACGGAACCCCTCGGGAGATGTATTCGCTGGTCTATGATCGATATCCTGATACCCTTGAGGAGGGGAACGGAAGTTGGGAGGGTGGCAGTTCTTTCACGTGGGAGAAGGCGGATGGAGAAGGGAGGGGGGGTCTGAGGGGAAGAGATACGCCTGTTCTGCGGGAGGAGAAGGGGAAGGGTAAGGGGAGGATGGATGTGGCGGATGTTGCGGATGCTGCTGCTGAGCGGGAATGGGATGGTGACGGGGACGCGGGATTGGGGACGCATGCTCATCCTTCTTCGGGTTCTGCGAGTTCGGGTCATGGTGGTGATGCTGGTGGGACGGGGGGGTGTTGGTCTGTGGTTGGTACGTCTAGGGGGGTGGGGGTTGGGGCTGGGGTTGGAATCGGGGTCGGGCTTGGGCTTGGGCTCGGGGTTGTGGGGTTGCGTCGGGGTGGGGGTTTGGATACTAGGTAGTGTAGTGTATAGATGGGGTCTGCGGGATGGATGATGCTGGGAGTAGATGGTGGAGGTGGGCTGGGCTGTGGAGGTTGGTATACGAGATGCTGGGTGGTTGTGCTGGCTGGATACGAGTGTATGATTTATGAGGGTGAGTGGAATTGATTGCTTTACTGGAATGGTTGGCTGTAAATCCTCTTTGCTTGTTTTGTAGGGGTGCCGCTGCTGCAGTAAAAGTAGTATATGATTATTTGGGTTATACTTTCATATACTTAAATATGCAGCGTACTCACGTCTCAGACACATCAAACATAATCAGATTCGGACCCCGTATATCATGGTTGAAGAATACAAATTTCACGTGCTAGGTGACTGACAGTTTCCCTACTACCTTCCACCGCTCGTTACCTTGTTGGTGTCCATGCGCAGGCTCAATTGATCAAGTCCTTAATCTGATCATGGTAGTCATCAATTGACATGACATCAGTCGTCGGTACGACTGGGGCCGTTTGGATATACTCCCTGACTGAGTATTGCATCATCGCATTAGCAAAGGACATATATGTGGGACATAAGTAGGGCAAAGGGGAAAAAGATGCATACCACCCTTATAGAGCTTTTTCCACTCGTCAACAATGGCTTGGAGCTGGTACTCAGCAAAGTCCACGCCGGGGATCTTGTCTTCAAGCCTCTTCGCGGTATCGTGGACCAATTGGATCTCATCTCCTATCAAGTTCCAGCCACCTTCAAGTTTCTCGGCCGTCACTTTAGCCGGACCGATGAGTGCTTTCAGGTCCTGGCATTGTTTCTAAACATCAGATGTTAGTTCCGGGATTTTCTGTTAGGCAACCCGGGGATGGTGAGCTTACCGACATCGCGGTGACATGGCCTTGGAGTTGCTGATGCAGGGCGATCTTGTCCTGCTCGGAGCTGATCAATTCCTTCAGGGCCGCAATCTTCTTTTCGTATTTCTCAATATCCGCCTGTCTTTCCGCAAATACGATGGGGCCTGCGATTGTCCCGATGATAGGGCTATGGCCAACGGGTTAGTTGGTGGGGGCGCACAGGGTGCTACCTGGTGAGTGAGGGAGTGAGCAAAACTTACATCCAAACGTATGCCGCGGTCATTTCTTGATCATAGCGATCTAAAAGTCATTCAAAAGTCAACAGCCTGAGCGCGAAGAGTCTAGACGGGTTTTGTTGCTGGGACTGACCCGCATCGATGATTTTCTGGTCGGCCGCAATATCCGCCAGCTGCTTGTCAATCTTTTCCCGCAAGTCGTCGATGTCTCCCAGATCCACGTTGAGAATGGTGGTCATGCTCGTCTCCGAGTCCATGAGTGCATTCTCTCTCTGCTCACAGGCTTTTTCAAACAAATCCAGGGCATCCGAGACCTTCTTAGCGTGGAGCTGCATGGGTGCGATATCACTCAGCAAATCCTCCGTGACATCCTCAATGGCTTTCTGGGCCTTCTTTCTGTCCTCGGAGGTTGCGTGTGGATCATTGTACTTCTCGCACTGCTGGAACATGAACCGATAATAAGAGCTGTCATCCGCCCCGGCGGTGTCCGCGTAGCCGTAAATCTGCGACGCAAGGGTGTTCATCTTATCGAAAGTACAGAGGGCATCGAAGGCGCTGTCATCGCCATCATCCTCTTTCGTCCACTTTCGGGGCTTTTCGGCGCTGCTGTCACTACCGAGGAAATCGGTGCAGTCCGTGTAGATCTGGATAGCCCAGGTCAGCGGGAATCGGCTTTATGATGCTGGGTTGCACTTGGGAAGGCATGAAACTCATGAAGAGACTCGACTTGCCTCCTTGTAAGTCCCGATCAGACTATTGATCTGGGTCCAGATGTGGTCGGTGATCTTGCTCTGGTCCAAGATGCCGACCTTTTGGCAGAAACTGTCTTGGTCGCGTGGTAACACTCTTCCACCATGGAGATAGCGGTTCAGTTTGCCCATGTCCGCGTCGGCGAAAGCAAAAGTGGCCCCATCATCGTCGTCGTCGTCACCACTATCCTTCACGGCACGGCCGGTCCGTCGAGCAGCGCGCGAAGGCGTTTCCACCGTCTGTCCGATGGGGAACCATCTTGTTTCGTCGTCACGGGCTGTGGACATCTTGGGCCGTGCGGATCTAGCTGGTGTGAATGTGAGGATGAGGCAGGTTGAGGAGTCGTTGATTGAGATGCAGAGGATGCGACGTGGTCATGACTTCGAGAGAACTGGTTATTTATGGTCTGAGAAGATGCTCGACACGGATGGTGGGTATAACCTACTGACGCCAGCCCCGCTCGAACTATACTGTAGCCGTCTGGTTCCGAGTTGCATGTGCAGCCATGCCGTGGAAGCGTACAGCAAGGCTGGGTTGCAGCATTGGGTCGATCGGCTGGCTGCCTTATTGCTTTTTGACCTAGCCCGAACCATGGAAATGCAGGGTGTGGCCGTTTTCAAATCATGGATCAATTGTGACATGATGTGAGGACGACCGGGAGTATGTATAGATGATGTGAGTCTGACATGATGGATGATTTTTTCCACGAGAGAATTTGTTGTGGTGTTTGTCCAAAGCAGGGAATTAAATCACGCACTGCATGCAGTGTAACCTTCCAGCAGCAGAATGATGTAGCGACTACCTAGCTAAGTTGCTAACAGTCACTGTCACTGCCAGCGAGACCCCAATCGAATTTAAGAATATCACCCGCGTTAACCACTCCTCTCCGATATACAAAGCAAATTCTTCTCGCTAATTCAGTTTATACAGTTCTCATTCAATTGAATTGATGCAGCAATGTCTACCGACATACAGCCTAACAATCCTGCACAATGGCAGAAATTCAGCCAGATGAAGCAGGTGGACGACATCCCAAACCATGAGTCCAAGGATGAAGACAATGCAATGGTATGAATTGATCCCTGTCGTATTTTCCGTTTCAATCTGCTCTAAGAATCCCTCCTTCGCGTGCAGGGACCAACCTACCGTTCTATCTTTTGCGATGGAACACCCATCCTACAGCAGCTCCCCCGCTACTGTGAGATCTACACCGATATCCTCGCATTGACCGCGCCCGAGATCCAAATGTCGGCCGACGAATTGACCGAGCTCGAAGTCAACGCCCGGGTGATCACCGCCGACCAGCCCGTCCATCTCAATATGTCCAAGAGTGGCGCCAAAAAGTGCATCATGGTGATTTATGCCGCCGTTCTCGATCAGCCGATCAGTGTTTCGATCGAGGGCGATCAGCGCACGGAGCTGGACCTTGGAGTGGATTCCGGCCACTTGCAAGCGGAGATCAAGTTCGAAGGTGGCAAGCTGGAGGTCTCTTACAGCGACCGACACGGGGACGACCGGACCGCGGCCTACCAAGCCTTCCTGGACACGGAACTGCGAGTCGCCCTCGCGGTCTGCTGGTCATCCCCGGCCGTCGCCATCTCGATCTGCTCGTGGGTGGCCAAGTCCGTGGCCACCGCGGGCTCGCATGCGCTGTCCCAGGCCCAAGCCGTGTCCCTGGGCCAGCAATTGGCGGCCCATGCCATGACAGGCCCCGACTCCTATTATGCTCCGACCCTCACCTTTGACGAGTATGTCCTCACGCTTGAGACCCAGCGACAGGCCGCCAAGGATTTCCAGGACCAGTACGAGCTCTTTCAGGCCGCCGAAAACCAAGTCGATAACGCCAAGGCGGCGGGGGAAGCCCTTCTGGAGACCGTTCAGAACACACAGTCAACCAGAGTCGATCTACAGGCGCGGGCCTTGGCTAAATATCAGGCGGCAGCCGCTACCGTCGAAGCCTGCGACAAGATGCTTAGTGACGATGAAGAAGAGCTAAGACTTGCACAGGACAGGTTCCAAGACGGTCTTGATGCATGGATACAGAGGCAGACCTTCCTGGCAATTTGCACAATCCTTGGTGCCATCTTTCGTGGGTGGTTCCCTGTTTTCTTCTATTGAATCCCGTCACGGGGGCCAGATTCCTTGAACTGACACGTCCGTGGCCCGCCGCCGCCTTTAGAATTTGCGGCCGGAATTTACGCCGTAGGGAAGGGGGCGGGCGACCCTTCCGCGGTCGAAGAAATCGTCGAAGACGTTAAGGAAGCAGAGAAAACGGCAGGGGCGGCGGAGGATGTCATCCTCGGCTCCAAGGCCTTCAAGAATCTGTGGGAGTATACCAAGGCATTGGGGAAGCTGTACCCCCATATTGCCGATATTGTCAGTGCGGCGGGCAAGATTGACCGTCTGGGAGATCACGATGATATTGACCTTCCGACCTTGGGGGGCGACGTCTCCGGCTCCGATGGGACCGATGCAGACGCCAGCTTGATCATGAGCCTGGCCGCTTGGGATGAGTGGGAGTTGGAATCCGACCAACAGATGGAATGGGCTACCGCACAACAAAATCCCGCAATTGACGGAGCCAGTGAGTACCGCTTGACCCTGCGCAAGCATGCGGTGCACGGCCGAGCACTAGCCCAGGCCCAGGCCGAGGCTGTCAAGCAAGGCCAGGAATATGTCCAGGCCACCCTCCTGGTACTCGAAGCCAACCGCGACATCGAGGCCATAGACGGGCTGCTCGCCCACTACGAGGAAGAGGAAGATGCTTACGCTCAGGCCGAAGCGAAGTTCTACGATCGATACCTCCAGCTGCGGACCACGCTCGCCATTCAGTTGCAATATGCGGTCGATGCCTGTCGCTTCTACACTCTGGAAGAACCCAAGGTCAATCTGGACTCACAGATGTCGGTGGAGGATATCACCGACTGCATCGCATATCTACGGGGTGCGATGCAAGATGTCAAGGATCAATATGCAAATGGATACACGCGTGGGTAGAATCCAGGTTTCGGTGACGTTCTAGGGGTTCGCACAGCTAATCCGTGTCTTCGACTCAGCTACTACTCCTATCACATTTTCTGATGAGGTACGAGCCCCGGCGGCCCAGGAAAGATTCAACTCTGGCTAGTTATCCGACGACCAAAACTGACGTGAGCACACTTCGTAGTTAGCATCCAGTTTTCCCGAGACGGTTATTGCAGGCCTGAAGAGCAGTGCGCAAGGGTACAGTGCCACGTTCACGCTCTTGCCCATTCCAGGCGCCAACTACGACCCGGGCCCAAAGAACTACGCTTACCCCTTCACCGGGGGATTCCACTACCGTCTGAATGGCCTGGAGCCTCGCCTGCTCGGGGTGAAACCCACGCCCGACGCGGTGCACGATGGCCGCGCGTTTGTGAGGTTGCGCATCGAAAACTCCGGGACCTATTCGGATCTCGGGTATGACGCCGACACGAAGGAAACCAAGGTCTGGCATTTTGTCAGCAAGCCTCGACAGAACCGCTATGTCTACGAGGTTGACGAGTCAGGCGCGTGGCTCCGCGACGTGGAGCGAGCCACGTACGATGACCACGAGCACGCTCAACCTCCGCCGTTTACACTCTGGAAGCTTACTCTTGAAAACCCCGACGACCTGGATTTGAGTACACTGGAGAAACTGGAGCTACACTGGGACGCGTTCTACCGGCCGGTCTTCTCATTATGATTTTCGTATGTTTTCGTCTCAACTACCGTTGCATCCTGCTTTCTCGGTAGATCAGGTCAAGAGTTTTGGTTATGCACGGTAGTTATCATGTGTGCATAATCACTGGGAAAGGCCCTATCCAATATAATCTTACTGTTTGTAGGCATCCAGGAAATCATTGACTGGGCAATTAAATCAGCACCAGGCAGTTCTTCACAGACAGGGTACATCGGAACTTGACATACCGTCATTCTCCAGGTTCTTCCATTTACGCAGAAGGGTCGCTTCTACCAGGCCATCTAACGGGTCATCACCGGGATCAAGGTGATCCTCGACATACTTCAGCAGCACGTCTATATCGTCTGCAATAAGGTAAGCAGCTCCTGCTTATCACGTTAGCGCAGAGGCTAGATGACCGCAAATGCCAGGACATACCAGCCATCTTCTGAACCTCCTGCAGTGAATCCTGCAAGTCATCGATCATGGCAAAGCCCTCGAGCAGATTCTGATTGGAAGTCAATTACAAGCACGCAGTCATCCACCTGTCAAGGTCGGAACCTACTTTAGTCCAATCCAGAGCATCAAGGTCCATTTGCAGGTCCTCGGGATCGGAGATCTCATCTTTCAAAATGTCGGCCAGGGTCGTTCCCTGGAACGGGGCAGCCAGTTGACGCACATTGGTCTCGCAATCCTCCGCATCCAGGCTGTAAGTTCTGAGATTCGAGCTCCAGGCGTCCGCCTGGTCTTTAAGTATGTCGATTTGGTACTTTCGATCGGTGATCTCTTGTTGGACCTTGTCCCTGAGGTTGTCGTTGTCGGGGTCTTGTCTCAATGCCTCCATGTCCTGGAATATCTTGTCTGGTTTTTTTTTTCAGTTCAGCGTAAGTGGTTAAGTTTCGATGTCTCTTTTGGGGCAGAGACAAAAATGGACACGTACCGTAATCGTCCGGCGCGGCAGAGCAAAGTTTCAAGGCGGTGCTGCACACAGTCTCGGTATAGTTGTACTCTCCCTGTCACATGAAGACGTGTGATTGTCAGTTTGTAGAATGGGAACCACGTCGCGGGGGGGGGGGGGCTGAGTTGTCCTCTTCCAAGTTGAGCAGCAGCGAGGCGAGATTCTGGGCGTACATTGAGGTTATTAGCGACTTGCCGGACCTGTCTACCGTTAGTGAATGAGTGAGGGGCGGCGTGGAATATGGACTGAGCAATACCGTCTGGAATTGAATAGGGATCGGCTGCAGGTAAGACGGAAGCTTGACACGCAGTTAGCCAGGAGGGGAGAGTGCCTTTGTCCGTAGGTGGAATCTTTGTCAATGATGTCTCAAACAGAACATACCACCACGTTATAGGCCTTATTCTCAAAGCCGGCTTGTTGCATCAGGCTATCGTCGGAATCGGGCAGTTTCTCATTCCTGATGCAGAGATCCCCCAGTTTGCGAAAGGAGGCAAGCTTGCAGACAAACCCATCATTGACCAGCAGCTCGCGGGGGCTGAGGAAGTCTGCGTCGCGGGGCATTCTGAGAAGTGTTCGGTCTAGTCTAGAGATTCTGGAAAGGCGTATGCTGTATCTAGGGGGGCAAGAGCAGGTTTTAAACTGGAACGGAGAGCAGGAGGGTGCTTGTGGCATCCATGATCTCATTATTAGTAGTCCTTACCCCGCTCAGAAGAGCTGCAAGGTGAGAAGGTTTTTGGAACAACGCATAGCTCGCAAAGATCATAGAATTATGAATTATTTCTTTATATTAGCAGTGTGGATGAGTATACAATGATCTGGATAGTAAAGTATAATAACAAATAAATTGTTGGCGTATACTATAGCTGCTGCTATTTTTGATTTATCTTTGTCGGACCAAGTTGTCTTTCTGAGGTATTAGGATAAGTTGGTATGAGCTTGTATACCGGCCCTATCTGTTTTGCTAAATACATGGTTTCCCTCGAATTTTTAATGAGTTAAATCAATTGGTTCTATTTATTTGCCAATCATGTATGCAATCTACTATTCTGTTGATTTGCTAATCATTTTTTTAATGTATGTATTTCTTATACTTTGATCTTCCTTCTACTAAGTTTGTACACAAAAGTCAAGGATCTGTGAAAGTTCAATATAAGTCCCAAAGCTATAGTTTGTACTTGTATACTGACTATCCTGGGTGTTGTTTGTTCTATAGAAGGGTCTATTAATTGCACTAAAAACTCAATGGATTGTTGATAGTGATTTTGATGTTATCGCTGCTACTGTATAACATATGATGCTTTATGATCAAACAGTGGTATTCTTGTTCTTACAGTTGAGATGATATGATCATGATAAGTGCCTTCTGTGTACACTTCTACTCCAAGATCCTTGATTTAATCTGTGACTTTTTTGGCTTGAAGACAAGTCAACCACTGATTATAGGAATGAAAACTATACATTCTACTATGCACCCAGATAGAAAAGAAGTAAAATCAATTCTTCTAGCTAAGCTTACAGCAATAAGAACAGCGGCATAACCCCATCTATCCTATTCTTGCTTTCTAAGCGCGATGTTAAAACACCTCCTACACACTCACCTACTCCAGTCTCACGAGACCAAGCTCTACCCAAAGCACCTCGCTTCTAGAATGCAAACCCAACCATCAACACAATCTAGGCCATGACTCCATACCCCAAAAGCCCACGACAGCAAACAACCCCCTTAACTAAACGCCAACCGAGCAAGCCCTACCTACCCCACCCAAACCCCCCAATCCCATCACCGCCTCATGATCACGAAAACCAAGTCCAGGGGCTCATAGCTGTCACGAAGGCGCCCCAGAAGTCAGGATGAGTAATCCCTGCTTCGGCCTCTTTCTTTTCTAAATTCGGAGAGAGAAGACTCTGTTAGTTTTTTTTTATCTTTTTCCCGGGACAGCATTTTCAGTTCAGGGTCTTCTTTCGGGGGCTTTTTTTTCATCGTAGATGAAGAAGGGAATGGAATGCAGCTTTACCTTCCCAATAGAGCAAAAAGCATAGGCCGCCGATGAATAAGCCGATGACACTGAGCAGGATAACTCCCATTGTGATACTGCTTTTGGAGCAGGGGCATACGCCTGGGTTGAGGTTTAGATTGGAGGATGCATTGGAAGGCTTGGTATGTGGTGTTATGGCAGGGGGAGGAGCTCACGTTTGCGGGTTAGGGTTCCTGCGTATGGATTGCTGGTGGAAGGGTTGCGTTTGCGTTTGCGTTCGCGTTTGAAGGCGGTGATGGGCTTGAATGAGAGGCTGGGTTTGGGTAGGGCTGCAGTGGGCTGGTGGAGACGTTCTGGTTCTGAGATGGTGGCGGTGGCGGTGGACTTGGCTGGGTTGGTGAAGCTCGTTTCGATGTTGTCGTCGGACTTGGGTGGGAAGTGGTCGAGCTTGTGGACTTCTTCGCTGCCAAATGGGTCGATCGTGATGTACGCGGGTGATGGGATGGTTATTGTTGAGGGGTGGGTTTCAGGGTTTTGGTAGGGCGGTGGATAAGATTCTTCGGGCCCCATGATTGTAGACGGGATACTTCTGGGGCTTTTCTTTATAGGTTTGCTTCTTTCTGGGGAGTAGGTCAAAGGAACAAGGAACTGCTGAAGCGAGATCAGTCAGTGTAGAGATACTTATATAGCTAGGTCTGCAGCGCGGTTGCTGGTCAAGTGACGAAGTGACTTCATTATTATCACTCCTGTCGGTTTCTTTTAGTGTAGAGATGATGTAAATCCTCTTCAACGCGTAGGAAGCATGTAATAAAGATATCAGCTGCTGGAGCTTGGAGCAGAATGTAGTACATCTTGATACTGTGCAGAATCTTGATCTTCGGTGATAAACTGATACTGGTATAGACTTCCTGAAAGATGTGTTAAGCAAAAGGTATATTCAAAGTACCTAGCTTGCAGTATATGAGCTTGACTATAACTTATAAGCCAGGCCCTCTTAGATAGGGTATTGAACCCAACTATAAACTTGAACTAGGCCCGATACTCTGTACTCCAAGAACCAAAAACACCCGGCAAATGACCCCCTCAACTTTTAAAAGTCATGAAGAGCATAGCAAAAGAAACCCGGACCCCGTTCCTAGAGCCAACAGAGCAAAGCCCTGCCCTGCTCAATCCCCCAATCACATCACCCACATTTATCACCCTGAAGACTAATCTATAGGGTTGAGGGCAGGCAGAAAAACGGAGCCGTGGCTTTCAGGAAGCAGCTTTGGAAGCGGCTTTTTCTGGATTCGGAAAAAGGGAGAGGATAACGTCAGTGGAAATCTCGATGTCATATGGAATTACCTATCAAAGTGATATAGGGGAGGGAAGAAATGTAGATTACCGTCTTTCACTCTGAAAACAGTCGCGACCACTGTGAGGGCAAAGGCCCCGCCGATTATGGCCGTCATGACGATTCCGGTGATGATGGAGGAGAGGCGGGGACATTGTCCTGCGTCTTCATGGGTTAGATTGTTGGAGAAAATTGGGCAGGATGGTTTTGTGGGGATATGTGGCGGTGGAAAAGACTCACGACGTCTTCGTTCGGGTTCGGGCTCTTAGACGGTGGCGGTGACGGTGACGGTGAACTGCGGTGGAACGTAGATGGGCTGAGGCCTTTTGTCATTGTGTGGATGGGTATGCTTCGAGGCCGTAGACTTTTGCGCTGCCAGATAAGTCGATGGTGATGTACGCGGGTGGGGGGGTGGTCGTTCTTGGGGTGTGGTCTAGCGGGTCTTGGTATGGTGATAACTCGGGCTTCATTGTTGGGGATGCTCTCTTGATCTTTTCTATAGGCTTCTATATGCGGGCTGAAATGGTGAGAACTGCATGGCACAGGTCGGCGTGGAAATACTTATCCTTATAGGGCTGGGCTGGTCGAGTGTCCAGCTGACTTCATCATTATCACCACCGCCGGTTCTTCTGGTGTAGGGAGGCTATGAATCATCTTCAACATGGACCGGACGTAATGGGGACATCAGCCGCTGGATCTTTCAGCAAAAGCACCTCGGTAGTGCAGGATCTTCATCTGCTGCAACAAATTCTATCTATCTTCAAGTGCTTCTTCAATATCCATTCCAACCTCCTCTGAAACACTACATCCTCTCCTTCTCGATACAGCTTCACTCAACTGTACTGAAGAACAATGTCTTCGTCAAGCTCCAGCTCCTCCTCCTCCTCTTCCTCCTCCTCCTCCTCATCCCCACCCCCAGAAACCCACGAGATGGACTACATCGTCATCCCCATCCCAGGAGGACATGGCTCCTCCCCTTCGACCAGCCCACGAGTCGTCGCAACACAAACGCTCAGTCCAGCTGGTAAGAGCAGCCATAACATCCAGAATAGCATTCAAAACATCCCCTCAAAGCTCAAGTCTCACTAACACCGCCTTCCACAGCCCCTGCAGCCCATACCAACTCTATACACCTCAAGCAAGCCAGTTTCGATGAGCACCTCCTCAGAACCAGCGAGGCCATCGTCCGCAACCAGCACTGGATCCTGTTCGGCCAGATCGGCATCATGATTCTGATTATCGTGGCTACGCTGCTCGTTGCGCAGCAGTTGGAGGGGTTGGCGTGCAAGCCTTGAGTTTGGGGTGGGAGTTGTGTGGGTTGGAGAAGATGGGATATATACTGGGTGTTGGGGTTGTATGGTTGTTTGGGTTGGGTTGGTTGGTTTGGTTTGCTGCGGCTTAGCTATTACACCATGCGTTTAGTTTTTTTTTTTTTTTTTTTTTTGGTGATTTTGGTTGCTTGTCGGGCTGGGGTTGACTGCGTTAGGGTGGTATATTTGGGGCATGGGGGGGTTATATAGCTTGGTTTAATACGGGAATGTGTGGTTTTTGAATGGACCTCGAAGCTCTATACTACATTATCAAAGATTTGAATGGATCAATACATGATGTGGAACGTGTGTGTGTGTTTGTGTGTGTGTGTGTGTGTCTATTAATCAGTAGTATGAGCATCTTCCAGTGGAGATAAGTTGCATATTTAGGAAGAATATTTCAGCGTCATATTCTTAACAACCGGATGTGTACGCTTGACTTTATAGGGCAAGAGGAAGATGCTACCTAGTAGTTTTGTGCTTAAAGTCATTCTTAGGCATCTCTAAGCACTAACACACTTAGCATCAGTTTAAACCCCAAGCAACTTCATAAAGACTTCTTCAGGTTTTAGTTTACGTAGCACACTCTGAACCCTGATAAGCAGCATTACCAGATGAATTGGAAATAGGTTATAACCTGACAAGACCAGTACAACAACACAACACCAACGCCAGGCTTCCTCCAGCCATCCGAACCCTCCAGCCACGCCTGAAAATAGAAAACATGATGGGTATTTTCATAAAGTTTCAACGACAACAAGCATTAAACCAAGCCACTCGTAGCTTTTAGCGGAAGGAGATTTGTAGAAAGAAGTGAAAAAAAAAGAAAAAAAAAAAAAAAAAAAAAAGAAGGCATCAGCTCTGGAAGCTGTACATTCGGACCTCGCAGTCCTCGCTGCCGGTGGCGAAGCGACTGTCACCAAGTCCCATGCAAGTGACGGGGCCGGAGTGACCAGTGAATGTGCGCTCGCATTTGCCCGTTCTGGGATCCCAGATCTTGACCATGCGGTCTTCGGCTCCCGAGACAATGCGAAGGGTGTCGGCGGCAAGAGCCCAGACACCCTCCAAGTGGCCGAAGAACGTGCGCAGGCAGCGACCAGTGCTCGTCTCCCACAGACGGATCGTCGAGTCCAGAGCACTGGTGACGATGTAGCGCGGTGGTGCTGGACGGCCGTCTGCGAAAGCGGGTCCAAAAGGCGAGCTCTGCGACATGACAGAATTGGACTCTAACCCCAGTGTAGCCTGAAGAGAGGCCGGCTCGATGTCCCCGGAGATGATGCTGACATTGTCGTTTTCACACTCCGCATCATGCTCCTCGAATTCAAACTCCCGAGGAAGCGGGATCACCTGCTGGACTTGACCCACATGCCCGTGGAATGTCCTAATGCAGGTCTTGCTATCCAGGTCCCAGAGTCGGACGGTGCAATCGTCCGAGGCTGAGAAAACTGTACGAGACATCGAATCCACCCGCACTGCGTTGACCCAGTCTGTGTGTCCCCGTAGAAGGCAGGTCGACTTATCCTCAAAGTTCCAAATCTTGACAGTCTTATCGACAGATGCAGAAGCGAGAATAGTGGCATCAAAGTGTAAGCCAATGATACCACCGCGATGGCCGGTATAGGTGGAAATGCATTCGCCGGTGCGCCAGTTCCACACTTTGACGGTGCGGTCCATGCTACCACTGATCAATTTGGTGTCATCAAACTGCAAACAACGAATGCCAGATTCGTGTCCACGAAGCGTGCGCAGCTCTTGGCCAGTCTCGGTATCCCAAATCTTGATCGTAGCATCATAAGACCCCGTGGCAAGAATGTTGTCCTCGAATTGGAGACACATCACACCATTCGTATGGCCCTTGAAAACTTTGACGGAGCAGCGTCCATATTTCCAATTCGTTCCCACTTTGAAACGATCCTTGTAGACTTCCTTCCAAGGTCTGTATCGTGTCTTGAAGTAGGCGTCGTCATTCCCAAGGCCCGGGGCCGGAGCAAGCGACGAGCAATGGCGTTTGACGAGAGTGGACTGTTCCTCGCTCGAATCAGGCTTTCGCTTGGCTGGGTTCGCGGGGTTCGCTGGAACAACCGCTGCCGCATCAGTCTCCGCGTTGCAGGTGGTAGCAGCACCCGCTGCCGGTCCGCTGATATCCCAGTTTGTGGCGCGCAGTTCGATTTCACGCTTCGATTCCCGCAAACGCTTTCGATCTAGAAGAGGAAGTCCCCAGCCGCACTTCTTGCATTTGCGGTGAATATGCTGCTCGCACATCCGGTGCCAAACCACGTCATCATCTGCGAGAGCTCTCCATCGCCGTGATACTTGCGCGGCCTTGCACAGTGAAGTTGTGTCCAGGTAACAGAGAATTTTGAAAGAAATCTCCGGGGGAAGTGCCGCGATGAAGTCGATGCGGATGAGATCTCGAACGGTCGCGGAAATGAAGGAGAGTTGCGGAAAGCAGCATTGAGCCATGATACCCTGAAGGAGCAATTTTCGGTGTTTTGCTGGCGCGGCGGAGAAGAGGGACCAAACATGTGCGATACCCTGCTGATCGCTCTGCGGCAGTGTTTCCAATTCCTATGCAAGAAAACGATTAGCTTGGAGAAAAACTAGAATTGCATGCTGCATTTGTCGAAATAAACGCGCAATAGACCGGCGGGGTATGGCAAGACTCACTCGCTGTAATTTGTCCATGGTCGGCTCGTCTGCTTGTCGCCTGCATTTACGGTCAGGCCTATGGCGATAACAATAGCGTGAATCCGCGCCGCTCAGCTCCATCAGGCCCTTGTTCTGGGGTCCAAGAGCGCCGTACTGTTCGGGAACGTGTCGAGCGAGAAAAGGTGCCAGGCTTTGATCGCCGAGGGTCGCAGAAGTTGCTTTTAGGTCGGGAGGGCTGTGGGGCTCGTGCTGATGAGTGTCGGAATCGGCATCGTTACTGTAGTCGACGGCTTCAGCTGGTCCACCGAAGATAGACTGCACCGAAGACTGCGAGGGGACGATCATATCATCTTCTTGCCGAGCGTTTTCCATCTCTGTTGTCGATGCGAAGATAGTGGACGTGCCCCAGCGCCTGAGTGTTCACAGGCTTGCGTGGCCTCGGCTGTCGCAACGAACACTGTTCTAAGGTCGCTGTGAATTTCAGAGCGTCTGGTCAACCAGTAAATAGCTTGAAGAGATTTGTTTCTGTGATGAAAGAGGGTGGGGAGGAAAGGCGTGTAATGAGGACCCTGGTAAAGGTTCTTGTTTGATTGAAGCAGTCGTCAAGGTCGTAGTTGCGCAAAGGTAGTGTGACTCGGGGTCAGGGCGGGAGGCGGGAGGCAGATTTAGTGTAGTATATTGTAACTATGGTTGGTTGGTCGTTATGTAGTCAGGGTAAATTCAATGCGGGATATAATAGTCGTCCAACGAAAAGATATGGACCAGCCAAACTTCACTTCGAGAAACAGCGCAAGGGTATAGGTAGATAAATAAGAATCGGAGGAAAAAAGGGATGTGTTCTTCCACGATCGCGACATCGAGCAGCGATCACGCAAAGCATGCCTCGTCGGCTACTGACTGGGGGGGGCGGCCGAGTCACGTGCGGCGATTGCGCCATCGCGGCTGGAGTTCACAACAGCGGTAAAAGCGCTTTGCCACGGCAGAATTGAGCCGGCCGTCTCCATAATCTCCATAATTCTGCCATCTGTCGCCAATGTCGCCATCTTCTCCCACTCTTTTGCCAACTGCGGATCCTTGTTTCTGACTCAGTGGTGCACTACTCCAGGCGATTGACGGCTAGCTGGGCTTAGCTGCATACCACGCCGGAGCTCCGGATCTGGGGTCAATCTAGGAAGATAAGCAATCAATTCTGAGTATTCTAGAGCCCGTCTCTACATATCTACTCTCCGGAGCTCGTACGCTGGGCGGTGACGATGCGGGCAGGCTGACACCTGACCTCTAAGGCCTCCAGGCTCTCTTCTCCGCCTGCCTATCGTGACATCTCCGTCATCTCAAATCCCCCGACTACAACAAACTCAGGATGCACCCGGACATCACCTATCCCTCCGTCCCGTTCTAACCCCCAATATCGCTGGCGATCCCGATCACTTCCATTTGCGTCGAATCGCGCAATGATTCTACCTTAGTCATCACTACTTGGATTCACCTTAGGTTAGTTACCATACTCTTGTTTTGCCCTGACGCGGGACAGTCGGGCAGTAGCTCACCAAGGTCAGTCGGCCCAGTGCCCAGTCCTCTAACCTCATCCCCCCTGATTCATCCTTCTGCCTTGCTCGGTGACTTTCGATCGACTCCTGAGACAGGGGACTTTTATGACCTATAATGGAGGCTTACACCGCTGTCGCACAGTCAGACCATATCTACCAGTCAGCGTCCATCAAACTCACCGCCAGATGCATAGTTAGCATGGGATTGACGCTCAATATTGGATTAAGGCGTCAACAGACACAAACAAACAGGGGGCGAGACTCAACATATGCTTTATGAGGTGATTGTGTACCAATTTTATCCATTCTCGCGACATATCCTACCTAGGGAACACGTCTCATTGGGTCACTGGTCCTCTGTCTCAGATCTCGCATTCAAGGACCTGTCCAAGCACGTGAAGGAATTCATTAGCCGAGCACTTGTCGCCGTACGAGCTTCTGCTCAACCTTACTCTTTATTCTGTCTTTGATGTCGTGATTTCGTGCCCGGTCCATGATGTCGTCAGCCATGGAATCCTCGGCCGTATCGAACGATGTGCACCCTACGGGCGAGACCGCGAAAGACCAGGAAAGCTCAATTCCGCAATTGGACACTCTTATCTCGCATCTCGTCGCAGCGAAGCGTTCGCTATCTTCTATCAATCATGTCTGGCGAGCCAATGAGATAGTCACTGCCGCTCGTTCCGCATTGGAGGAAAGTGTCATAGTCTCTGCACGTACGGGCTTCCTCCGACGTGGGCTCAACAACCAACTCCGCCTTCTTTACAGCGTTCGGTCCGAGGTGGAAGAAATATCTCTCCGAGGTCGATCGGAGTTTGCCAGCGTTCTGAAGGATCTGGACGCAGCTGATGCCCGTCTCAGAAAGACACTCGGTCTCTTACGAGAGACAATCGTTCATTCTTCCTTCCGGCCGAATGGAGAGGACCAAAAAAGCTTACATGATTTTGTTGATGAACGTGGTGTCGACGAGCTTCATGCGGCGCTGAAGGCTTCAATCGACCGCACCAACGCTGCTCAAGCGGAGCTGGATTCTTCCAACTATGCTTTTGACGATGAGCTTCAGTCGATCAAGAAAGCCCTGGGCAACTACCGCGAGGCTACGAAATTAGCCTCCTCTCGCTCCTCCTCCTCTTCATCGCCGTCTGCCTCTAGTTCTAGCTTACCTAGCCTGTCATCCATGCCATCCATGCTGCATTCGCTGGAAATGCATGCGCAGGAAATGGCCAATTTGCTAGAGTCATTAGTGCGGCACTTCGATCTCTGCGTCACTGCCGTCAAGCATACCGAAGGCGGAGGTGCCGCCGCCCAAAACATCACTGGTGATATGCCGGCTGGTGTTAACGTCAGCGGCCGTGGTGGCCCTAACATTGAGGAAGAAATCAACGCTCATCTAAATGCCCCTCTAGATCCTCTGAGTGAGTCTGGATATCTGGAGATGGTCAACGTACTCATGAAGGATGCTGCTGAGGCGGAGGATGTTGTGATGGAGATCCAGGATCGGATTGGCGAGATGGAATCTGTTCTGGAAAGTCTAGTCTGTAACCGGGATAGTCTATTCTCTATCTACAGTGCAACGACGGACGTCTTTGGTCACATCTCGTCGCTAGCTTCAGCGCGTCTACCCGGTTATATTGCGCAGGCACACAATTTCACGCGTGTATGGAACGAGGAGCATGAACGGATTGACGGCGGTCTTTCGGACCTCTCAGACCTTAATTCACTATATGATGGCTTCCTGGAGGCCTACGACAGCCTCATTCTGGAAGTGTCGCGGCGAAGACATGTCCGGCAACGTGTTGAGAAAGTGCTACGCGATGCGAAGCACAAGCTGGACCAGCTCTATGAGGAGGACGTCAATGCTCGCGAAGCATTCCGAGTGGAGCAAGGTGACTACTTGCCGTCGGATATCTGGCCTGGCATTGGCCGTGAACCCATGCGGATCGAGTTCCGACGCATCCTTGGCGGCCAAGTAAAGAATGGAGATGGAGAGCCATCTGAGGCACCTGATCGTGCTGCCGGCGAGTCCAGCGATGAGCAGCGCCCATCAGCAGCTGAAGAGCCCATCGTCGATGATGAAGTCATCCCTGACCTACCAAAGTTGATCGTTGAGCAAGCTCTCGCTCGCTTGCAGGCAAGGAGCAAGCAAGTCGGCTAGTCGTTGACATCTCATTGACAGAGCTTGAGAATTTGTTTGAAACACAGATCTTGCCCCCCTCCCCTGTATGTTCCAGTCAACCTACATGATGAAATCACCGATAGGCGTTTCTTCGCCCTGACGCACAGAGCCATGTCCTGGCTAGGTGTCCGTATAACATGGACATGAACTTTTCGTTGGATGCATACTCCTGAGCCATGGTCGTCTCTGCGACGTAAGCACCTGCACATTGTTCTCGTTTACCTAGTCCCGTATATGGCTTCGTTTGATGTTCAAAGAGAGCTCTGATAGGTTGATTGGTTCATACTTTGAGGAAATTGATGGAGATAGGTAGTAAATGCTTAAGATATCTTCAGATTTGTGTCCATGCAGAATCCCAAAGTCCTATTCACATTTCCGAACGCTTTCTACGTATGCGTATCTATTTACTCCCAAGTGATCTATATAGACATAGACAACAACCGACCATTACTACCCAGAACGAGACAAGAACGAAACCCGGAGTCATAAAGTATATATCATGAGATCGTGCGTAAGCAAAATGACTTTTTCCCCATCTTCCCAGAGCCAAAGGCGGGTTGACTTCCCAACCCAGAACGATAAAGAGAGTGGATTTAGGAAGTGAGCAACAAGCGAGTTGATCATTTCTTCTTGCGCGAGGAACCCGATACCAAGCGCTTCTTCATGTGCTTGGGCATCTTGTTGGCGCGCTTTTCCCGCTTCTCCTCCTTGACCTTCTGCTTGTGGTCGCGCTTCTCGTCCTTGTCCTCGAAGCGCTTCCCACGGGGCGGCTTGGGCGCAAACGGGTCGACCTCCTCCCCTTCCCCGGACTCGGATCCCTCGACCGAGACGCCACCACCGCTGACATCGGAGCCGGCGTCGCTGGCATCCTCGTCGACATTGTCAGCGGACTTCTTCCCGCCTGCGAGAAGATCCCGGTACACTAGGTCGGCGCCCTTGCCGGCGCGGACCTGCTCGGCGTCGCGCTCGAAGTCGTACACCTGCTCCAGGGTCTGGGGGATGTACTGCTGGCGAAAGACGGCGGTGTCGACCTCATCGCCCTTCTCGGCGCGGGTGGCGTACAGGTGGTCGATGGCGGCGAGCATGGGCTCGACGGGGGTGGGGACGGTGGGGCCGCTGTCCTCGGCGATGATGAACTCGAAGACGGTGCGCTCGGGGAGGACGTCGACGTTCTTGCGGCGGAAGAAGTCGCTGACGTTCTTGATGTCCATGCGCAGGAACTCCAGACTGCGGGGGTGGTCGTGCTCGACGGACTGACTGACGTCGATGATGTGGAGGCGGTTCTTGTGGTAGAGCATGTTGTACTCGCTCAGATCGGCGTGGACCAGGTGGCAGGTCTGGTACATGACGCGCATGTAGCCCAGCAGCTCGTAGTAGATCTCGCGCCACTTGGCGTCCGGGTCCGGGATGTCGAACTCGACGTCCTTGAGGCGCGGGGCGGCGACCCCCTTCGAGTTGCCCAGGAAGCCCATCACCAGCACGTGCAGGCGCAGGTGGATGGGCTCCGGGCAGGGGATGCCCGCGGCGTGGATGCGGCGCAGGTTGCGCATCTCCTTCTCCGCCCACAGTTTCACCATCGCCCGGTTGTTGCTCTTGCTGTAGCCGCCGCGGAAGCGGAACTCGCCCGTCACGTACTTGTCGCGGTCCTTGAACACCAGGATGCTCGTCTTGTAGACCTTGATGGCGCGGTGCACGGGGGTCAGGTCGTCGGCGTTCGGGTACGAGATCGAGTAGTAGACGTTGGCCTCTTTACCGGTCGACAGGCACCCGTGGATCTCCGAGACGATCTCGCGATTGATCATCTGCAGCAGGATCATCCGCGTCCGGGGGTCCAGCACCTGTTCGGAGGTCGCGCGGTCGGCCCGGTCGCCACCGCGGTCCCCGCGGGCGGCCATGCCCGACTGCATGGCGTCCAGCTTGATCTTGCCGGCGTGTTTCGTCAGCGACTTGATCTGGTCGTCGACCAAGGCGTGTGTGTTGACGGTCGGTTTCTGCGTGTTCGTCTTCGGGTAGGTCCACTTGGGGACGTTGGAATCGGCGGCCAGCTCGTTGACCTTCCGTTGCCGATTGTAGGCTTTTGTGAGATCCGCCGGGTTGGAGGAGTTGAAGTCTTCTTCGTTGAGGCCCTCGTCTTCTTCGTCCTCCTCTTCGAAGATGTCGTCGTAGTACTCGTCCTCCTCATCTCCCTCGCCGCCGCCGTTCTGCGCTTCAGGATCTTGCCCCGCCATAGCGGGGAGACTGCCATCAGCGTTCACATACCCTTGATTGGGGATGTAAGTGTGAGCGGGAGTCAGTCCATCGGCCAGACCAGATGCTTGCGCATCAGTGCTTGAAGTCGCCATGGTCGACAAGAAGGAATTCTCCAACACTGGTGGCAGAATTTCCTCGAATTGTTGCCTCCCAAAAAAATGATTGAACAATTGCGGATTGGGAAAAAAATAGCCGGCGGGCCGGGTACCTTGAGTGCGGGCCCCAAAAGTGGACGGTCACCGCCCGGCAGAAACCCCGCGGCTCTCAACGCGCGTTGCGAAGAACACCGACAATATCGGGTCGTTTGTCACGCGTGCTTTCGCTCGCATAGCTCACCACCCATTCGTCGCAAGTGTCATCTAAACTCCTGGTGGTCGTCATTAGATCCTCTCGCCGCCCCAATCAATATTTAACTAGGGTGCAGGCTCTTGTGAATCTTCTTGTCTGTGGTTGACGCGTGATGACTTGGTCGTTGTAATCGACTGCCATTGTTTCTCGTGTCTCATGCGCGCCAATTCGTCAAGATGTACGTCAAACAGATTATCATCCAGGGCTTCAAGAGGTAAGAGATCAGATTATTGGTTCTTAGGCCAGAGACGCCTAGCTAAAGGAGAATTTACCACCACAGCTACAAGGACCAAACAGTCATTGAACCGTTCTCGCCGAAACACAATGTGATCGTGGGTCGCAACGGATCCGGCAAGAGTAACTTCTTCGCCGCCATCCGCTTCGTTCTCAGTGATGCCTACACGCACCTGGGTAGAGAAGAGCGCCAGGCGCTCCTTCATGTACGTGGCTTCGGGAGCAACTCGCTCCCCTCCCACCGTCGCGCGCGCGCGAGCGAAAGCTGACAAGTCAATAGGAAGGATCGGGGTCCGCGGTGATGTCGGCGTACGTGGAAATCATCTTCGACAACTCGGACGACCGATTCCCCACCGGCAAGCCTGAGGTGGTCCTTCGTCGCACGATCGGCCTGAAGAAAGACGAATACACCCTCGACCGTAAGAACGCCACCAAATCCGATGTGATGAACCTGCTTGAGTCGGCCGGTTTCTCCCGGTCCAACCCGTACTACATCGTGCCCCAGGGTCGCGTGACGGCCTTGACCAACATGAAGGACTCTGAGCGCCTCAATCTCCTCAAGGAAGTCGCCGGAACCCAGGTCTACGAGGCCCGCCGGGCGGAGTCGCTGAAGATCATGCACGAGACGAACAACAAGCGCGCCAAGATCGACGAACTTCTGGATTTTATCAACGAGCGTCTGGCGGAACTCGAGGAGGAGAAGGACGAGCTAAGGAATTATCAAGAGAAAGACAAGGAACGCCGATGCTTGGAATACACCATCTACTCTCGTGAGCAGCAGGAGATTGCCAGTTTCCTCGACAGCTTGGAGGAGCAAAGGCAGACGGGCGTTGAGGACACTGATATGAACCGCGATCGCTTCATCCAGGGAGAGAAGGAAATGGCGCAAATTGACTCGGAGATCGCCGAGTGCAAACAGCAGATCGAATTCCTGAAGGTCGACAAGGCTCAATTGGAAGACGAGCGTCGCGAGGCTTCTAAAGCTCTCGCGCAGGTTGAGCTGCAGGCCAAGTCTCTGTCCGACAACCAGGCTGCCGCTCTGGCGCTCAAGGCACGTCACGATGAAGATCTCAAGACCGTGCAGGAGGCAATCCAGGAGCGTGAGGCAGAATTGCACGAGCTTCTACCCCAGTTCAACGCTGCCAAGGATCAGGAGGAGACTGTCAAGGCCAAGCTCACCGAAGCAGAGACGGCACGCCAACGGCTGTATGCTAAGCAAGGTCGCAACTCCCGTTTCCGCAACAAGAGTGAGCGCGACAAGTGGCTCCAGACAGAGATCAAGGAGAATTATGCTTCCATTTCCTCAGTCCAGGACGTCATGGCGCAGACGCAGGAGGATATCAAGGAGCTTGAGAATGAGATTGCGCTTCTCGAGCCGGAGACTGAGCGCTTGCGCAAGATGATTGATGGCAGAGGAGACACTATGCAGTCCGTGGAACAGCTGGTTCAATCCGCCAAGGATGAGAGGGACCGTTTGATGGACCAGCGAAAGGAGCTGTGGAGAGAAGAAGCCAAGCTGGACTCGATTCTGTCGAACGCCTCGAACGAAGTGGAGCGCGCGGAACGCAATCTATCTCAGATGATGGACCACAACACAAGCCGCGGTATTGCGGCCGTCAGACGGATCAAGCGCCAGTACAATCTTGAGGGAGTATACGGTACCTTGGCGGAACTCTTCGAGGTCAGTGATCGATATCGGACCTCCGTCGAAGTCACAGCGGGTCAAAGTCTCTTCCACTATGTTGTCGATACCGACGAGACTGCCACGAAAGTCTTGGAAATCCTCCAGCAGGAGAAGGCTGGCCGAGTCACATTCATGCCTTTGAACAGGCTACGAACCAGACCCATCAACATGCCCAGAGCAAGCGACACGATCCCCATGATTGAGAAACTCCAGTTTGATGCGAAATACGAGAAAGCTTTCAACCACGTCTTTGGCAAGACCATCATCTGCCCGAACCTGCAGGTGGCTTCACAGTATGCCCGCAGCCACGGAGTCAATGCGATTACGCCGGAGGGGGATCGTTCTGACAAGAGAGGTGCCCTTACTGGTGGTTTTCACGATTCGCGGCAGTCAAGACTCGATGCCGTGAAGAACTTGACAAAGTGGAGAGATGAGTATGAGAACAAGAAGAGCCGCGGGACCGAGATCCGAAAAGAATTGGAGCAGCTTGACCAGCTCATCACGAAGTCCGTAGGCGAACTGCAGAAATTGGAACAACAGAGACACCAGGTGCAGAACAGCAGCGGGCCGATGCGACAAGAGCTGAAGGCCAAGCGCGATCTTCTCCAGAAGAAGACCGACAACCTGGAAGCCAAACGCCGGGCTATCCGCAACATTGAGAACAATTTGGCTGCCTTGTCTGATCAAGTCAGTGCTTTCGAGGCAGAACTGAAATCACCGTTCCAGAAGGCGCTCAGTAACGAGGAAGAAGCACGCTTAGAGACCCTCAACAACACTGCGCAAGAGTTGCGACGTCAATACCAAGAGCTGTCCAGTCAGCGTAGTGAGCTCGAGGCTCGTAAGTCGGTTCTTGAGGTGGAATTGCGGGAGAACCTTAACCCTCGGTTGGATCAGCTCATCGGCCAGGATATGGATATGGCCGACGACGATGGGCAAGGCAACCTAAAGGAGACACAGCGGGAGATGAAGCGCCTGCACAAGGCCCTGGAGAAGCTTGCTCAACGACTGCAGCAGGTGGATGACTCGATCGACCAGGCTACTGCTCGTGTTTCCGAGCTCGAGCAGCGGAACGCCGAGACTCGCCGTGAACTCGAAGAACTGGCCAAGTCCATCGAGAAACACCAGCGTCGCATGGAGAAGAGCATGCAGAAGAAGGCGGCTTTGACCAAACAGGCGGCTGAATGTGCTGCCAACATCCGCGACCTGGGTGTGCTACCGGATGAAGCGTTCAGCAAGTACAAGAACACGGATTCGAACACGGTGGTCAAGAAACTGCACAAGGTCAACGAAAGCCTCAAGAAGTACTCTCACGTAAACAAGAAGGCCTTTGAGCAGTACAACAGCTTCACCAAGCAACGTGAAACGCTGACGAGCCGAAGAGAGGAGCTCGAGGCATCCGAAAAGTCCATCGACGATCTGATCACCGTCCTCGACCAGCGCAAGGACGAGGCCATCGAGCGTACCTTCAAGCAGGTTTCGCGCGAGTTTCACAATGTCTTCGAGAAGCTTGTCCCGGCTGGCCGTGGGCGCCTGATCATCCAGCGCAAGACGGACCGCGCTCTCCGCCAGCCCGACGACCTGGAGTCCGAGGACGAGGAGAACCGCGAAAGCGTGGAAAACTACATTGGGGTTGGCATCAGCGTCAGCTTCAACAGCAAGCACGATGACCAGCAGCGGATCCAGCAGCTCAGTGGTGGACAGAAGAGTAAGGCCCTCTATCTCTAATACCGTTTTCTTTGCCAGTCGGCTAACCCTCTCCACTAACAGGTTTGTGTGCTCTCGCCCTGGTTTTCGCGATCCAGGCCTGTGACCCGGCCCCCTTCTACCTCTTCGACGAGATCGACGCCAATCTCGACGCCCAGTACCGGACGGCCGTCGCGCAGATGCTCAAGTCCATCTCGGACTCCACCAACGGCCAGTTCATCTGCACGACCTTCCGGCCGGAGATGTTGCATGTGGCCGAGAAGTGCTACGGCGTCAGCTTCCGGCAAAAGGCCAGTACGATCGACGTGGTGTCGAGGGAAGAGGCGTTGAAGTTTGTGGAAGAGCAAAAGACATGATCAGTAGGGTGGGGTGTTGGTTTCCGGAATGGGTTTATTTTCAAGGGAGCAGGCGCATTTGCTGGATTTTTCTTATTGTGGCAGTGGCAGTGACACTATTTACATAGTTTGATGTAGAGGGAGCATTGATTATTTCCTCGACGATGTCATCTTCCTTTGTTTCGGTTGTTGTATTGTCTAAGCTCGTCGCTTATGTATGCTTTGTTTAGAGATGTACGATTCCCAATGCTATGTAGGTTCGGTCGAGGATTTTCCATTAGTGGTTCCAGCTGGGGTATGCGCCAAACGCGACAAATCGTTTACTTTACTGGCAGTACATACCGATGGCATGGATATATATCTTCTATATGCATATTGCCCTTCCACCCCCCTCCCCCCTTCCATTACCCATGGAGGACAAATATCAATGCTGCGGCGGCCCCTCCCCCGTCCACTCCAACAAGATCGTCTCCGGCACATCCCGCACCAGGACATGGATATGCTCGAGACTGCGCACACTCTGCAGAGCGGTCCAATTCTTGAACCAGAGCACACGGTCGCGCGGCGAATCCGGGAATAGCCCCGCGCCGCCGCCGCGCTGCTCCGCCGCCAACCGGCCCACGAACGTGCGCAGCACGAACCCCTCGATCAGCGCGCGCGACTCGGGCGTCAGATCCCCGTCGTCCGGGTTCACGGCCACGGGCGTGCGGAGCCAGACGACCAGGTGCGTGATCCCCGGGCTCAGGCCGTAGGGCCAGTCGTTCCGCAGGATCTTGTAGTCGGCGGGGTCGGCGAAGGGGGTCGGGTTGTTGTAGGGGAAGACCGGGCCGCTGTCTGCTGCGGTAGGCGTTGGTCCTGGCTTGTTGTTGTTGTTGTTGTTGTTGTTGTTGTTGGTGGTGGTGGTGGTGTTAGTGGCGGGGATGGTGCTGGTGTCCGGCAGCGCCCAGTGCAGTCGCTCCTGGCAGATGTAGTTGGTGATAGAGCCGTATTTTTGTTTTGTGGAGGCGGACCACGACAGGTAGCGGTGCAGGTCGGAGGGTTTCCGCTTGAGGATGCCGAGATCGTTGCGCGCTTTGGGGTTTGCCGAGGGCCGTTTGAGTTAGTGGTTGGTGGTTACTTGTTCCGGGGGAGGGAAATGCGGAATTGGCGGGATTGTGGTTGGGGGAGAGGGGATTAGGGGGGAGAGGGGAACGGAATGAGGGGTAGTAGTAGGATTTGATAGGGATGGTGATAGAGAGTAAAAAATGCGATCTCTAGATATCAGAGAATGCACACACCTATGATGGATTTGAGATCCTCCCAGTCGTGGAGTTTAAATTCTTCATCAGTCTGCGCGAGGACCTGACGATCGACCTCGGTTAGGTTGAATGCTGGGGGCTCTTCGGCCGGGTTGGTGTCGATCGTCATGGCTGGAAGAGGATGTCTGATTTGGAAATGGAGGGGAGAGGGGGGAGAGGGGAAGAAATCTATGAATATGGAGTATGGGGTATGGAACTAAAGGAGAATGGCGAAAGAAGAATGGAGATCGGAATTGTTGAACAAGATAGGGAAAATCAGGGTCGGAGCTTGAAGGTGGCGTGAGGGGGAGATGGATCTACTGAGTAAGAACTGGAACGGGTTTCTTTACCCCAAGTGAAGAAGAGGGAAAAGGAATCCCCAATAGGGCTGGATTTCGCGCTGGCCTGGGAGTGTGTTGTTCACAACAGCTCAATAGACGTATTGTTTAACCTGTACAAGTCGACAAATTCGATTATTTCAATGTAATGTATTATACCCTGTATAGTTAAACTCAATAGAAAGGTATTATTCTCTTGTGTTGGAGTTCTGTACATGTTTTGTATATCTGCTCTTCATCTAAGTTATTTTTCTTGCAGTAAACATATTCAACAGACTTCAAGGAGGTTATCGAGTTAACTTATCGTTTATCGATAAGCAGCCGATCCGGAACCCATTGAATTACCCAATCGGGAATTCCCCCCTCCCGTGACTTGGGATTGCCGCTGTTTTTACCGTCACAAAACATTGAGTCTCCTCTTGCCGGCTGTCCCTTTACCGACTCACCTTTATTTCTGACTTTCCTCCTCCTCCGCCTCTTCTTCCTTCCCCCCATCCCTCCTCCTCCCTCCTTCCTCCCTCCTTCCTCCCCCCCTCCCATTCGGTTGTCACTTTATTCTCAACTTATCGGAGGAGCCGCCATTATGAGGTTTGTGGCCTTCAAGCATTTTCTCCACAATGCGCATGCCATTGGCGACAGACAGAAACTAATCTTGACCAGTTCTTTCTCGGCCCTTGTTCCCTTCGCGGTCGCGTTGGCTGCTGTTTTCCTCGGCTGGAAGCTGTTCAGCAACAGTGCGTTCATCACTACAAGCTTATTCGATTTGACTTGAATGATCAAGTTGCTGACCCGACACCGCATTCTCCAGAGCAGCGCAAGGTCCTAAACCCCACTGAGTTCCAGCACTTCACCCTGAAGGCAAAGACCGACATCTCCCACAATGTGACCATCTACCGTTTCGCTCTCCCCCGCCCCACCGATATCCTGGGTCTGCCCATCGGCCAGCACATCTCTCTCGCTGCCAACATTGAGGGTCAGCCCAAGGAGGTTGTCCGCTCCTACACCCCCATCTCCTCCGACAACGAGGCCGGCTACTTCGATCTCCTGGTCAAGGCTTACCCCCAGGGTAACATCTCCAAGTACTTGACTACCCTGCAGGTCGGTCAGACCATGAAGGTCCGCGGCCCCAAGGGTGCCATGGTCTACACTCCCAACATGTGCCGTCACATTGGTATGATCGCTGGAGGTACCGGTATCACTCCCATGTACCAGATCATCAAGGCTATTGTCCGCAACCGCCCGCGCAACGGTGGCAACGACAACACCCAGGTCGACCTCATCTTCGCCAACGTTAACCCTGATGACATCCTCATGAAGGACGAGCTGGAGCAGCTGGCCAAGGAGGACGACCGTTTCCGCATCTACTACGTCCTCAACAACCCCCCCGAGGGCTGGACCGGTGGCGTTGGTTTCGTCACCCCCGATATGATCAAGGTTCGTTGCACCCGTCGGTCGATCCAATTCGGTTCACGTGCTCACAACACTTCTTTGACTACAGGAACGCCTCCCTGCCCCTGCCAGCGACATCAAGATCCTCCTCTGCGGTCCTCCTCCCATGGTCAGCGCCATGAAGAAGGCCACCGAGTCTCTTGGTTACACCAAGGCTCGCCCCGTCAGCAAGCTCGAGGACCAGGTCTTCTGCTTCTAAGCGGTTCGCGCCTGGGTTGCAGTGTCTTGTATTCGTCTCGCGATCGGCTGGACCGGTGCCTGAGTGCCGGTACCTCCACACGCTATAGATATGATAGAACGTTACATCATGAAAGGTTGTATCATTGGTTATCTTGGGGTTGCAGATCTACGGTGTTATGAGTGAATGCGCAAAAGCGAAATCTACCTAAAACGAAACGATATTGACGGGGCCAATTTGCACTTGGTCTTTCAAACGATATGATCTTATCATAAATTCTCTGTGCACGGGTATAGACATTATGAGTGGTATTAAGTTCTCTGGCTAGACTTACTCCTGTACTTCGATCATGGCTTTCACCATGGTCAGAAACTTCTTCCTGTACTCATCTGGCGTGGTTGTAATGGTCATTGGGCCCTGGCGCCCAATTACATTGAAGGTCTGAATCACTCCTGTCATGGCCTGAGCATGCAGCTTGTGCCTGGCCCAGAAGAAATCCAGGATGACGGCGCGGTACTTCCACTTCCCATCGGCGGATTCGAGCCCAATCCGCCACGAAACGGGTCTCCCGACGATATCCGGCGTCGAGGAGGCCGGGAAGCGGACCAGATACAGCGAGTAGTCCACCGCGTTGGCGTCCTCGAGGAACTGCGTGTCGGCCTCGACGGTCTGCATCAGGGCGACATACGCCGACTGGTTTATGCGGACCTTGTCATCGAAATTGTCGGCGATCTTGCTCAAGGTGGCCTTGCTGACCAGCGGGTCGGGCACCAGATCCCGCTCGGGGAAGAAATAGTCAACCGGCTTCAGGTCGTAGGTCTCCCACCGATCCCCCGCGGGATCCGTATCCCGGCCGCAGAGCAGGTTCTCCATGATGATGTGGTGGGCGGGGGTGGTACCGACTAGATTCCCGATCGTCCAGTACGGCGAGTAGACGTAGTCGGTGATCCACACCAGCAGGGACTCCGGATGCTCCGTCATGTACCTGTAGTACGGATCGAGCAGTTCCTCGCGGAAGAAGGAATGTTCGAAATGTCGCGGCAGGCTTTTGACCAGAAAGCGGGAGTTGGAGGTGCTGAAGAAGGTCTGATTGCGATTGCGGCAGCACACGTAAAAGTTAGCCTTACGCATCGAAAGCAGAGACACTAAGACCAGAATTCAGAAGGGGGGGGGAGAAGCGCAGACCGATCCCGAGAGACCCAGGTCGCCCATCGGCTTCAAGGGCACAGTCTTCTTGCTATCATTGCGGAAGCTGGCCTTGTACTCTTCCTCGTCGATCTGCCAGACCTCGCTGCGCAGCTTCTGGAATTGCACGTGGCCGTACCGGATGAGTTTGATGTAGAAGATGGTGAAGAAGGCGAGGAATCGGCCGACGACCGTCTTGCGGAAGCTGGCTGGGTCGCGGAAGATCGCGCGCTGGATGGACTTGGACAGGGCCGCGTGGCGGCTGTTACCCATTTTGGTGGCGCGGGTTGTGGGCTGAAGTGTTGTGGGAGAGGGGGTTGGGATGGTGACAGTGCATCATGAGGTGGTCGAGTGGTCAGTACAAGTGAAATCGTGTTGATGAACTCGCAGTCGAACAGGTGACCATGGGGAAGGCCGCTGCGCTGAAGGAGTGACGTCAGGAGAGGCTATACTGACTTGGGCTATGACAGGAGTAGGGCTTCCCCAAGGGCTGGCGAAAGTCACGTGAACTGTGATCAGTCATGTGACAAATGATCAATTCATTCACCGCCCATGGCAGAATGGTGGACTGCCTGCCGCATTGAGTCAGTCAATGAGCGAAAAAAAAAAGAGAAAAAAAAAAAAAAAAAAGAGTTCCCCTCTCTGAATTAATCTTGTTGTATGGCTGAGGCGTGTTCCAGTTGGTGCTTTTCCCTCCCTCAGCTCCCACCTTCCCTTCCCTTTTCCCTTTCCTTCCCCTCCATTGATGGGTCGCCTTCTGGTAAGCGGGGCCCGGCGATTTTCTAACGCCGTTTTCAAGACTGCTTCCGCCCAGTCATACTGTCCACAAAAGAGTCGTCGCTTCTTCCTTTCCTCCTCTTCCTTTCAATTAACCTCTCCCTGGCGTTCCTCTTTTGCTACTGCGACGCATCAGAAGAACGTAGCTGCCGTCATGTCTTCCTCCGCTGCCGACCTCGTCTCCTCCGTTGAGGGACTCTCTCTCCAGTCCACCACCGAGACCTCCAAGTTCCCCAACTGCTACCCCTCCTTGAACGTCGTCGATGTCTACAGAGAGCACATCGCTGAGAAGCTGAGCGCTGCCACTGACATTGACGCCGAGAAGATCTACTCTCGCCTGTCATGGACGAACTCCCTCGACAAGGGTGACTTGGTGTTGCCGGTATGCGATATACACCACAAACGTTTCACCTTGGGCTCCAATAACTTTTGGGCTGCCAAGGCTCTTCTGCGACAAACAAACTAACATAGTGTCACGCACTGTAGGTCGCCGCTCTTCAGATCAAGAAGAACCCCCAGGAGCTTTGCAAGGAACTCGCCGAGAAGTTCCCCGAATCCGACCTCGTCCTCCCCCCCGTCCCCTTCGGAGTCCACCTTCAATTCTTCTTCAAGCCGGAAATCCTCACCTCCGATGTCATCAACCGCATTCTCAAGCAGAAGTCCGCCTATGGTACCAACGGTAACCAGGGACTCCGCGACGCCGCCGATCCCTCCAAGGGGCGCAAGAGAATCATCGTCGAGTTCTCCTCGCCCAACATTGCGAAGCCTTTCCACGCGGGTCACCTGCGCAGTACGATCATCGGTGGCTTCCTGGCCAACCTCTACACCGTCATGGGATGGGATGTGATCAAGATGAACTACCTCGGTGACTGGGGTAAGCAGTACGGTCTGCTGGCCAACGGTTTTAAGCAGTTCGGTAACGAGGAGCAATTGACCAAGGACCCCATCAACCACCTGTTCGACGTCTACGTCAAGATCAACAACATCGTCTCCCAGCAAGAGGCGCCTATCAAGGAGCTCAAGGAACAGATCAAGGCCAAGAAGGAGAAGGGCGAGGATGTGGCGGAGCTGGAGCAGGAGCTGCAGAAGCTCGTTGATGCCAGTGAGGACGAGAGTGCCCGTCGCTACTTCAAGAGCATGGAGGACGGCGACCCCGAGGCCCTCGCTCTGTGGCGCCGCTTCCGTGACCTCAGTATCAAGAAGTACGAGCAGACCTACGCTCGTCTCAACATCGAGTTCGACGTCTACTCCGGCGAGTCTCAGATCAAGCAGGAGAGCATGACCGCCGCTTACCAGACCCTGGAGAAGACCGGTGTTTCCGAGAAGTCCGAGGGCGCTGTCATCGTCGACTTCACCAAGCACGGTGCCAAGAAGCTCGGCAAGGCTATCATTGTCCGCAAGGACGGCACGCCCCTCTACCTGACCCGTGATATCGGCGCCATCACCGAGCGTGCGGAGAAGTACAACTTCGACAAGATGATCTACGTTGTTGCCGCTCAGCAGGATCTACACTTGGCTCAACTGTTCAAGATCACCGAGCTGATGGGCCACAAGGACTTGGCCAACCGCTGCCAGCACATCAACTTCGGTATGGTCCGTGGTATGAGCACCCGTAAGGGCACTGTCAAGTTCTTGGACGATATCCTCCGTGATGTGGGTGACAAGATGCACGAGGTCATGAGGAAGAACGAGGAGAAGTACAAGCAGGTCGAGAACCCCGAGGAGACCGCCGACATTCTGGGCATTACCTCCGTCATGGTCCAGGACATGACTGGCAAGCGGTATGTGTTTCTTCCCTAATTGACGTGTAGTTTTACTCATTGGCAACAGGATCAACGGCTACGACTTCAACCTGGATGCCATGACCTCCTTCGAGGGTGACACTGGTCCTTACCTCCAGTACGCCCACGCCCGTCTGTGCTCCATTGTCCGCAAGTCCGGCCTCAACGTCGAGGAGCTCGGCGACGCCGATCTCAGCCTGCTCAAGGAGCCCCACGCCATCGACCTCGCCCGCCAGCTCGCCCAGTGGCCCGATGTCCTGCTCAACACCACCAAGACCCTGGAACCCACCACCATCCTCACCTACCTCTTCCGCATGACCCACGTCCTGAGCTCCAGCTATGATGTCCTGAAGGTCGTCGGTAGCGAGCCCGAGCTCAAGAAGGCCCGTATGGCGTTGTACGAGTCTGCCCGCCAGGTTCTTCACAACGGCATGCGGGTTGTCGGTCTGAGCCCCGTCAACCGGTCTGTTTTCCCCCCATCTCGGCTTCGTCCAAGATAACGTGCCCCAAATAACACGTCGTCCAAAATAATGTATTCTAACGTTTTATCTTCATTCTAGTATGTAAACGGACGCGACGAGGAAATGAAATAAAAAGTCATACTAGAATCTTGAATAGCTCTTTTTGTTATATGTTATGAATACCTAGCATTGGATCCAGCCTTCTCTTTTTTCCAACTTACTCGGACTTTTTTGGAGATTGAAATAGGAGAAAGGACTTCTTCATCGAATATAGATGCAGTAAAATGTTACTCTTTTTCCATTCCTAGAATCTGATTACCGACTGTCTAAGCAGTCCTACTTCCTCTACACCATAACCCATATACCAGGATGCCAGGATATCAGTCAATCCCCATCTACCAAACTCATCCCATCCCACCCATCTCATACCAGGTAAAACCAACCTTCATCGCAAATCCAAATACAACTAGCCCCCATCCCAAACAAAAACAAACCCTATAAAAAAGAAAGATAACCAACCCGCCCCTCGAGAAGACCGCCGTCCTCACGCCCTCCCCACCCTTCCATCCCCGAACCCACCCCGTTGCGCAGACCCCCAAGCCCAGCAAGCACGATCCAAACAGACGCCAGCAGGGTTGGGTATCAGTTCTGGTAGCCCTCACCCATCAGAGGCATGGTCGGCAATGTCGGACGCTGCTGGGTGTTCGAAATTGCCAATCATGTCTTTTGTCCCCTTACCTCAGCTTTATGGGGCGGCGAGATTGCGGGGTCGAGTCTTATTTGTGGCATATTGTTTCTTTTGCGCAGTTTCTCTTTCCATTTGAGAGGGGGGTTGAGGTCGGGGTTATTGCGGTGGGCTTGGGGGAGGAGGAGGGGGTTACGGTGGTGTGGGGGTAATGTGTTGGGTATGCGATTTACGGAAATGCGGAGGTTTAAGATGGAAGTAGATGGTGAGATGGGGTTCTTGATGGAGGGAGAGGGGGCTTCTTTGCTTTTTTCTTCGGGTTGGAGGGGGTTTGGACGTGCGGGTGGTGCTGGTATTCAGTGTGATATCAGGGTTTGGGGATCCGGTCGTGGGAATGGCGGTTGGGGTGAGGCAGGTACCTTAACTTATTTGCTGAGTTGTTGATCGTGAGTATGAGATTCAAAGCTGATAGAGCTTGGTGATGCCCTCATTTATACATTTTCTGTAGATGATTACTTCGCTACAAATGCAATGCCAGGCCATAAAACATATTGGCTGCCAATCAAGGTTGTATTATTGATGCCCTCGACTGAATTATAGATTATATGCACAAGGCCTCACTCTCACGATGAGCGTGGAAAAAATTATATTCCCATCCCCTTGACAGGCTACCCCATCCACCTCGAGATCGCACTCTGATGGCCCAGAAAAGCTTCGAACAGGAACAAATCCACCCGCTTAGCAAGAGGCACCGGAAGGAACGTTCTTGCACTTGGAGCTCTTCTTGCCGCCGGTGACGCTGACGCCAGACCAGGTCCAGTCAGAGCAGCTGCCGGAACCGCAAAGGAGGTAGATGTCAGTGGCGGAGCTCTTGACGGTACCGGTGACCTTCTCGAAGGTGATGTCCTTGACGCTGATACCGTTGGTGGGGGTACCGGTGGGGGAGCCGTTCTCGTAGTCCTGCTCGACGACGATACCGTACTTGGTGATGCCGGAGAGGGTGATGTCCTCGAACTTGACGTTCTCGACGGTACCGGTGGCATCGTAGACGGTCTTGATGCGGACACCGTTCTGGGAGTTGACGACCTGGGAGTTGGAGATGGTCACGTCGGAGACAGTGTTGTCACTGCGGCCACCGACGGAGCCGATGGAGAGACCGTGGCCACCGCTGCAGTAGCCGTTGGTGAAAGTGATGTGCTAGAAGACATTATTAGATGCTTGAATCGACAATATAGTCGGCAGGCCGAGCAAATACCTCTCCGGAGTTGATGGCCAAGCAGTCGTCCTGGTTGTAGACCTTGGCGCCATCAATGGTGATGTAGGTACTGGAGCCAATGTCGAAGGCATCGGTGTTGTGGCCCTCAGAGTTACCGGAGGAGTTGTCGATGGTCACATCGGTGAGGGTCAGGTGGTCGGCCTGGATGCTGAAGGCCTGGACGGGGGTGTTGTAGACCTTGAGTCCAGTGATGCTGGACTGATCCAGCTTGTGGGCATAGAAGAACTTGGGCTTGGTCTTGCCGCCGTTGCTGCCCTTGCCGTCCCACCAGCGGGCACCATCGCAGTTGATCTTGGCGCCGGAGGCCTGCTTGACAGTGATGTCGGTACCGGACATGGAGATCAGGGGACCCTTCCACTCCTTGTAGCCGAAAGTGGTAGTACCTTCGAAGATAACCTGGGGGGAATGATTAGCTTTCACCATGCATTCATGAACAGGGGCGTCCTACAGTGGTGCCCGACTTGAGGCCGGTCAGATCAAGGGTTTCACCAGCGGGAACCTCGATGTTGTTGAGGTAGATGGTCGAGCAAGAGGTCTTGCCAGACTTGGCCTTGGCGGCATCGGTGAAGGTACAGCTGGAGCGCTTCTCGATGTCGGTGGGAGCAGCTGCGACCAGCGCAGCGCCCATGGTGGCAGCCAAGATAGAGGACTTGATGAAATGCATTTTGATGAAACGAATGAAAACCTGGATCAACAGGAGAAGCTGATTAAAGAGAGACTGGATGGGGTAGGAAAGAGAGCAAAGGAGTGCGATGAGGAAGAAGAAAATCCATCATGGCAAGCAGGCGGGAAGAAGGTATTTATGGTACCGTGGTTGCGCTGCCTCAAGCTGAGAAGGGGGTACGTTTCTGAGCTATAGCTGTTAGCTATATCGAACGGTTTCTGGCATGGAAGAATTCCGGTAAATTGAAATGAAGGTAGGTACATTAGTAGGCCCAGAGCAAACTGGGTCCGAGCGACTAAATCGTATAGGGCTAGTATGAGGTCGTCGAGCACCCCGATTTGGCTCTAAATAGGGTCCTCAGAGTTTCGGGGTGGTTTTCAACCGATTCCCAAAGAGTTCGTCTGTCGAACTTGAAACGCAAGCTTATCTTAGCCGCGAGAATTGACCACTCACACCGGTTGGAGCTTGTCTGCATTCGCTTTAGGCACCCCTGAAGTCTCCCATTCGGCAGGGCGCCGAGACATCGAGCCAGACCCTTTGGCCATGCAATATAATTTACTTCCATGAGTGGCGGATGGTTTCATGATCGCCGGTGAGTGGTTGCAATATAACACCCTGAAAAAAAATGCCGACGGAGCAACAGGCAGAGTGGGTTAGTGCCTGGTGGCTTGCTCCCCGCCCCGCTCGGCTATCGGCTTGCTGTAGGCAACAATGTGAATTTCGATGCGACTCATTGCAAGGAGCTTTGCGAGATGCTTGTTGACAGCAAGAGAGACAAGCCTTTTCAAGGTCTATTGCCAATGCGATTGACCCACGAAGAGAGTCAGTCAAGCAAGTCAAGCTTGTTAGCAGAAGCTTGGCTTATGGGCATCCTGAGGAGATGTTCCTCACCGAATGCAAGCTTAAATGAGCAGTTTCCACCATAATGCTGGGCGGTCACTCTGCCCTAGAGTATTTCTGGAAGCTCGAGCGGGTCCAGTACCCATCCCAGGAAATAAGGATAGAAATCTTGTGGCGGACATTGGTCGGTGGGCTGCTCAGGTAAGACATCAGACCCACGGTCCTTCTGGGCATTTTCCGGCGGCACCGTCCACCAAACCATTCGCAAGTTGAAACCGTCGTGCCTGCGTCGATGGCTTGATGACGGACTTCTTGGCAGTTGCTATCTTCAATAATCCTGAGAGTCCTGACAGAATTTCATAGGCTCCACTACCTCAGCATAAATTGACTTGTAAGGAGAAATATATTAAGGAGTATCCTGAGTTCGGATTCGGGCTCTGCAGAGTGCCGTGAAGCTACCCCGTCTCGAGATCGGCAGTTGTCAACACTCTTTCGACTTGATTGACGGAATGATAGGAAGCGTCGGAATGAGCGGAAAATTGTCATCGCGGCGGGTCTTCGGAATGAGGGATTTCTCGGTGTTTACTGATCAGTTCATCTCTGCCCAGACAAGATGGTGAAGCCAAGTGGTGCAGATTTGCCGCTGACTGTTGTTCTCAAAGCTCGATGTCTCATTCTGCTGTGGTTTTGGGACTGGGAAATACCGATCTGTGCAGGAGTATCATTCCTGACGGTCGATAACTGATCTGATTCTGCTCAGAAAGCGATGGAGAAGGCCAAAGAGGTTGGAGATTGGGTGGGATTGACAGTAGAAAGATGGAGGAGGGAGGGAAGAGAGTGAGGGAGTAAGTGCGACAATGCCGTAGAAGTGGCAGGAGGAACGAATACGATGCTATGCCTTAGGCAGCTCACTCAGCGTACTGCTGCTTGCTGAAGTCTCCAAAGCCTCCCTCACTTTGTCATGCAACAACATATAACACTAGCCAATCCCAATAGAATCCAAGGCTCAATCTGCTAGTCGAATGCAAGCTCGCAGTCAGTCACACATATTAATCCCGTAGTTGCATATCGGCCTCCATCCTTGAGCACTTTCAATGCAGCACTCGCCAGAATTTCAAGTACTGTAGGTCAAGAAAAGACGAAAGTGTGATGCCCTCAATGAAGAACCTCAGTGTATAAAAGTATGCGCAGACGACATCGGAGCTCAAAAGAGATATATCGTACATGAAAATGATATCAAATAATCTGTGTATACCAATATATATGGTTGACTGAGTCACCTTTCACGCTTCGGAGCACCACATTTTACATATATTGAGCTTGAGGAACTTACTTTGACACTCGGGAACGCCTAGTAGTATGCCGCATCGCCTGGCCTACTTCATAGTCGACGTCAATCACCCACATTGAAGACATTGAAGATATGCTTGATGTCTGTTGTTGAGGGCAGTCAGTCGTCCTTCGCGCTTCCCATCTCCTCCTCCCCATGCCAACTGCATGCGGCTTCCGTCAGCATCTCCAGTTGTTCACAGCACCCAAGACAGGGATGATTACAGCAACAGAAGAAGCAGCAGCATTCTCGTTTCATTCTACACTCATGCAAAGAGTGGAACGATATCAGCATTGTTTTGACCCCAGCGAATGACTTGCTGACGTTTTCTCTGGGGTAGCTGTCATTCCAACGGGTGACGGCAGGCGCATGAACCAGCCACGATGGCGCAGCAGCGCCGTGCAGCGTACTTCGGCCGAAAGGTATCACTCCAGCTTGGAAAGCTGCCTATCGTTCTGCGGCTCTTCTTGATCTGAGTGAGACAGACACACTTCTCCAATGCATCGCAGACGGTACACAGCGTGAGACGGAATACATGCTCAGAACACACCCCGCCTAATTTTCCACCCTTTTGCTGAGGAAAATGGCAACCAAGCGGCAAAGAACTCGACGGGGCTGATAGCTAGACTGGTTGCTGAGCAAGTGTGATTTAGCGAGGGGTTTTCACGTCGCACAAGGTGTGTGATGGCTGATCAAAAACGGTTTGTTCGGGCGCGGCTGCAGCGACGATAAACCGTCGGCTGAAAGGGAGTTGCAGACCAACGACGAGCATTTGGCCGCGTTAACCTGAGGGAGCTTGCTGGCTTTGTCGTGGCCCCGGTCATCGCTTATAAGTGGCGTCCAGCCAGCAGCAACAGAGATACGACGGCGAGAGTCTAGCCGAGGGCTGTGGTTGGGTGTCCGTGCAACGGGGCTAACTCGCTGACTGACTGACTATTCAAGCACAAGGCGCAAGGTGCAAGGTGAGAATGCTGCTCGAGAGGACTCAATCACAATCGACTATCGCCAGCATTTTCAGTCCAGTTCAGCTGGTCAAAAAATGTGCCCTGTGCCATTTGCCCAGAGCTGTTCGGGGGGGGGCGACCAGGCCAATCATGAGTGCGGAATCACCGACTATCGTACGAAGCCAGCGGACTAGGGGGAATAGCTCCCTTTTCTTTGTTTTTCCTTGTACTGTTTTCTCCCTTCGAGACTCCACGCCTCGTGTTCGACCAGACAACCACGCTCCGCTCCCCGAGAGAACAATAGAATGGCAAATCAATGCGATTGTTCTTACCATCAAAAAATAACTTTCGGGCATTTCGGGGACTGGGAACCTTATCCGACCCCACGGACGGCGACACCCGATCAGCGGGCATCAACTCTCTCGGGCTTCAGATCCATGGTTCGCTGGATTTGTCCCTGAGGTCTGAAGCGGCGGTGGCTGCTGCTGCTGCATTGGAATGCTGACTGACTGACTGTCTGACTGACCGACCGTGACGTGCAGGGTTCCCCTCCCACTATGGCTGCGAGGCAGGATGACCCATGACGCCGAGCATGTTCGGCGATCTCATTCCTTCAGAGATCGTATAGTGGGCTCGGCCTCGTCTTAAGTAAGACGAAACCCTGGGCTGGGCTGGGACCCTATAACGGCTCTTTTCTGCTGTTTAGATCCAGCCTAATCCCTGTTGCTGTTTTCTGGAGATTACACAAGTCTGAGGTTATAGTTTAATTCTCCCCCGTCTTAGTTGGCGTACATCAAGGCCACATACCTGCTTTCGACGACCTGGTGTAGCCCCCACAGCTGAATATGGAGGCCGAATTACCAACCAAGAAAGATGATTTCGATCTCGAGCGGAACGAAGCGCATCAGTTCTTGATGAACAACACTGTTCAAAGCTTCGCCTGGAGTGATCTACGAGTCACAGTCAAGGACCGTCGAACAAAACTCCCTCGACAACTCATCGATGGCATCAGTGGCTCAGTCCAGCAAGGTAGGTTTCTCTATTGCCTTGTGCTTGCTGAAGAAGGCCAACTCATGCATTGTGAGCAGGAGAGCTGGTCGCACTGATGGGACCGTCAGGATGTGGCAAGACGACCCTCCTTAACGTCCTTGCTCGGCGTGTAGCATCCTCGGGCGCAACAAAAACGGGAGAGTGCTATGTTAATGGGTCGGCAATGGATAACACCACCTTTGGACGACTCACGTCCTATGTGGAACAAGAAGATGCCTTGATTGGTTCATTGACTGTCCAGGAGACATTGAAGTTTGCAGCCGATCTCTCTCTTCCAAGGTACTTCTCTAATTGATCTCTGGCCATTCTCGATCGAACTGCTAATACGTCCAGTTCCGTCTCCAAGTCGCAACGGGCAGAGCGCATTCGCACTTTGTTGGAGGCCTTCGGTATTCAGAATCAGGCCTCAACGTTGGTTGGCACTCCAATCCGCAAGGGCATCAGCGGTGGGCAAAAACGGCGAGTCAGTGTCGCTAGTCAACTGATCACCTGTCCGAAGATCTTGTTCCTGGATGAGCCTACCAGTGGTCTGGACTCAACTGCCAGCTTTGAAGTCATTTCCTACATCAAGAAACTGGCCGTGGCAAATAATGTATGAATTCTTCAGGGAGGAATGACACAATATGCTAACCTCTGCTAGCTGATTATTATCGCCAGCATTCACCAACCATCATCAACCACTTTCCAACTCTTCGATAAGCTGCTTCTGCTATCAGGCGGACAGACCTGCTTTTTCGGCCCTGTTACTGGTGTGCCGCATTATTTCGACCGACTTGGTCATCCTGTCCCGCCGAACACAAACCCAGCGGAGTTCATTCTCGACCTGATCAGCGCCGACTTTGGCAGTGGTACGCTCGATGCGCCGGAGGATCAAGTGGAGGAGATTTGCGCGGCTTGGCAACACTCTGCGGAGCGTAAAGCATTGAGCGAGCAGCTATCACAGGACTTGGGAGGCCATGAGAAGGGCTTCAGCAAGGTGGACATTGCGGAGCTCGGTCATCCGGGGATGTTCAGTGTTATCGTATCCCTCTTGCACCGCGCCTTCATCAAGAGCTACCGTGACATTGTGGCATATGGAATCCGTATTGTTATGTATATGGGTATGTTTCTGCCAGAAAGAGCCAGCGCTTGACCTCACTGACTTTGTCCAGCACTGGCCATAATGGTGGGAACTGTGTGGCTGCGTTTGCACACTGAACAAGCCTATATCCAGCCATTCATCAACTCAATAGTAAGCCACCGATTATACCTGCCCGGACATAGCCAACTTATCACATATACTAATGTCTTCAGTTCTTCGGCTCCGCGTTCATGAGTTTTATGGCCGTTGCATACGTCCCTGCCTTCCTGGAAGACCTAGCAACTTTCACCAAGGAGCGTGCGAACGGTCTCTACGGCTCATTTCCATTTCTCGTGTCCAACTTCATTATCGGCCTCCCTTTTCTCTGTACGTTTCCTCGTCCGCAACCGCATGGTCCTTGGCTTGTCATTGCCTGCTTGAACGCTAATCAAGACTCCCGTCTAGTCCTCATCTCCCTCCTCTACTCCGTGATCGCCTACTGGCTCAACAACCTCACTCCAACCGCCACGGCGTTCTTCACCTGGATCATGTGGATTTTCCTCGACCTCGTGGCCGCCGAGTCCTTGGTAGTTTTCGTCTCCTCCATCTTCCCCAACTTTGTCATCGCTTTAGCCCTAGTCGCCTTCGCCAACGGACTCTGGATGGCGGTGGGTGGGTTCCTGGTGACCAACACCATCCTGAATCCATTCTGGAAATATGTCTTCCATTACATCGATTATCAGGTTAGTCCACTTGACTTGATTTGCATTTACCAATCTCACTCATCTCCCTGCCCACCTCCCCCCATCCCCAACTGCACAACCCCACTAACACAACCCCACAAATAAGGCCTACGTCTTCCAAGGCATGATGGTCAACCAATTCTCCGACCGCATCTTCGCCTGCGCCGCCGACTGCACCTGCATGTACCAGACCGACCTGGCCGCGCAGTGCCAGATCCGGGGCACGGGCGTGCTGCACGAATACGGCTACGCCACCGGCCGCACCGGCAAATGGGTCGGGATCCTGCTGGGGATCATCGCCGTGTATCGATTATTCGGGTACCTGGCTCTTGTGTTTCTGAGACGGTAGACTTTTGCAGGATGTGTGCGTGCATGCGGTATATACTTCGACACTTTGTTTGGGGGAGGGGTCTCTGGGTGTGTGGTTTGTAAATGCTTTTCTTGGGTCGTGGATGGGATTTTTCAGGTGGTTTATGTGATGGTTAAGAATGTTCAGGGTGTTCTAAGTCATTGTATTTGTTGCGGTTGTTTGCGCTATTGGGGTTGACGCTGAGGCTGAGGTTTTATGCCGTGCTGGCGTTTTTGTTGACTCTCTGGATGATCCTGGAGGAAGGGAGGTAGGTAGGTAGGTAGGCGGGGGCTGTATATCAGATAGAATGAATTTGATCTTCGGATTTTTTGAGGTTTTGGCTTTCGTAGTGTAGTTCTGTCACATGAGTCCTCGAATTATTGCACATGCTCTGTTCACTAAGATTCTTGGGAGGATGTTCTCGAAGATTGAAATTACGGCGTGGATAGGCTAGACGAGTCTGGTGGTGGTTCTTCTATCCTAGATCACTGGACCGTCCATAGTCTAAGTTACTCCTTACTACCTAGTATTATGTTTGACATCGAACATTTCAGCGAAATTGGATGGGCGATGGGACAGACTACCTAGTACTCATCGAGACAGATAGAGCAAAAAAAAAAAAAAAAAAAAGTCAATACCTATCGCTGAATTACTATGTACTGTACGAGGAGAGAAATATTAAGAGAAAAGAATCGCCATTCCTATCCATACCCATATCCACAGTAAAGCTCCTGCTTCGGGCGCAGAAAATCCTTTCATACCGTAATCATTCATATCGTGTTGAGTTCTGCATTGCATTGCATTGTATTGCCTTGTATGGTATCCATTCATCACATGTCCCATCAATCATAATCCCATGTGAACAATTCGCAGTTCAATTTGAACGCATAGAAAAAAACGGCAAAGCCCGAAGAAGTAACGCGCATGGACAGAAAGCATAACCTGGGCCAAGGCCATTTATTTACAAGCAAGCCCACCTTGTTCCTTCCATTGGCGTCGTCATTGATGAAGACTTTTCGGCGTGAGGGAGGAGAAAGCGAGAGGTATACAGGAAGTGTGCTGCAACCTAACGTCTCGAGTACCGAGTCTCCTCGCCATCACTCTCGCTCAGACTGTCGCGACGACGGCCCCGACCACCTTCCCGGCGGTAGCCTTTGCTCAACCCGGGGATTGGATGGTGGTAGCTCTTGGTGCCCGAGTCCTCGGTGTCGACGTTGGAATACTGATACTCGGAGCGTGAGGCCGCGGAGGAGAAATCCAGCGGCTCGGTGTAGTGGCCCGTCACCGACGGACGCTTGCGGGGACTACTCTGCCGGGACGAGCGGGACGGGCTACTGGTACTGCCAGCACCGCCACCACCACTGTCCGTCGGGGCGTGTCTCCTGCGCTCGCGTCGGCGATTATGTCTTCTGGTCGATGGCTCGCGGATCGTGCGATGGTGATGATGGTCGTCCGCCTGGCTCAGCAACTCCTCACTACCGGCCACAAATGAAAAGTCTCGCCGCTTGCTCTGCCGTCGCTCGACCACGGGATCGTACGCGTAGTCCCGCACCTGGCTGACCTCGCTCTGCTCGCGGTCCTGCCAGTAACTCGGCGGGTTGGACAGATCGTAGTCACTGCCGTCGTAGTAGGTGGTCCCGTCGCCCTCGCGGTTCATGCCGCCGACGCGCGCGGGCTTCTCCTTGCGGTACGCGGCGACGTCCTCGTCGACCTCGTTCTCCCAGTTGGCGGTCATCTCGTCGTCCTTGCGGCGGCGCCGGAACTTCTCGCGCAGCCTGCGCCGCCGCTTGCGCTCGGCGCTGCCGCCGGGGGCGCCCGTCTTCTCGGTGATGGTGGTCGCGGTCTCCGTGTACGTGTACCCGTCGTCGCTGTAGCCCTTGTGCACGATGCTGCCGCCGCCGAGCTTGGTGCTCTTGGTCGCGTTGCTGAGCGTGCGCCCGTCCGGCCCCTTGCGGCGCAGCACGGTCGACTTGTACTCCTCCCAGTCGCCCTTGCGCCACACGAACCCGCCGTTCTTGGCCCAGAAGAAGAACCAGATCGCCGCCAGCACGAAGGCCGCGCCGATGATCGCGAAGAGCGCCATCAGGCCCTTCATGTTGATCTTGTGTGCCTCGACGGTGCCGCTGCCGGGGACATATTTGGAGTCGCGGGCGTGGAGGAGGTGGCTGTGTGGGGCATTGCTGCTGGTGCTGGTGCTGTCTTGGAGACTGGGGTGGGAGTACGGTGAAGCGGCGAGTTCGGGGGGATGGGTGGCTGTGGTGAGGGTTTCGAGGATGGAAATGCCGGGAAAGTCACCGGCGGTTTGGACGGGAGGCATGATGAGGAAAGTGGCAGTGGATGTCAAGAGCGTGGTGCTCGAGACGGGCACTCTGCGGCTTGGTTAAGTGAATGTTTCTCTAGATAGATTGATGGATGGATGGATGGATGGATGATGAAAGGGTAGATGATTGATAGATTGACTGATTGATCTTTGATGGATAGAGACGAATGTATGATTGATTGACTTGAGCTGGAATGCGGGATGTCTTACCCACTGAAAGTGACACTTTGGGTATCCTGGTGGGCTCGATCTCAATCACCCGATCCACTTTGAGATGTATATGGTATGCTCGGGTACCAGAATCTAGATAGTAGACCGATGGTTGGAATGCAGTGTGCAAGGTGGATGTGAGCACAAATGCTAGCTTGGTGTGCACTACCAACTGTGTTAGCACTGGCTTGCTCACAGTAGCTTAGAGGATGAAGGCAGAGCAAGAAACAACGCAACGCAAGCGGCAGAACAAGCGACGCCCAGACGGAAATTGAGGTGGTTGGGGAGAGGCTGGGGATGACGCTCTTTTGTTTGGGCGGTTCCTTCGTGGCCCCGGCAACTGGCATGACTCAGCAGCCTCCCCTCGTTAACTTAGTAGTTATCTTATCGGCTTTTGGTGCCTGAGGCTCCACTACTGTACTATGCACTCAAGTTACCATATTTCTATGCAAAGTGGAAGTTACAACAACTACTCGTGAAAATCAGAGCAGGCATTGGACGTTTAACTTTCACTATATAAGCAACTCAGCAAGTAGCCCATCTCTTGAGACTCATACTTTATGCTCAGTCTATCTTTCTCGGCAGAATTGGGCACATGTAGTGGACTTGCATGAAAACAAGGGATCCTGGGTACTATTCCTACGGTGTATCAGCAACACGAACAAGGACGGTTTCGAGCAAATGGTTGATGGTCAAAGCAGTAAGCAAAAGCTGCTGTCTTTGATCCGGCGGCTAGCACTATGCAGGAAGGTAATCACGAGCATTGGGCATCAATAGATGCGGGGGGGGGGGGCAAGCTTGCAAGCGCCGAAACGGCATGGAGAGAGGTAATCTCACCCACGAGATCCAACGATCAAGAATCATGCACAGCTAAATTACAGGGGCAAGAATTGACTGAGTCAAATACCAGATGCAGACGGAACGCCCCGCTAATGCACTGTGTTCCCTTCAGGATCATTGTCATTGACAGTTTGGCAGCACGCATAAATGACGCAGAGAGAGCGATAGAGTTTTGTCAATCAGCCTCCACTGGACGAAATTCACCCGGACTATCTGGCCCTTCATCTGAGCCAGCGTTTCGGACGTCAATTTTTCCGTGTGTGGGCGCAATGCACACCGGTAGATGTATTCATGGTCCAGGCAGGGTTACCACAGTCTGGACAGCTTAATCTTCATCCTTGCCAGATGTATGGAGACACGACCCAGCATCAGTCGCTGTGGTGTGAGTCACAGGGTCCAGGGTATACCATGCTTTAGGTCATGTGATTAAGGGAAGAATAATGCCCGAGAAAGCTTTTTGTGAAGCAATTGGAACGGAGTGTGTTCATTCATCGGAGTACAAGCCTTCAAGGAGGCTTGGATTAATGATGGGTGAACTCGGATTAGTCAAGGTCTGTTGTTGGATGGAGACACTTCTCGGGTTCTCAATAAGTTAGTGCAGTATGAATAACGAAGCAAACATTACAATAAACATTGATTCCGCCTGGCACTTCCGGCGTGGAGAATCGGAGAGTAAGTGAATGGCTCACTAACCAGGATCATGTTTTTCTAGTGTGCTTCGACACAGTCTTCCATGCTGCTCGCTCAGCGGGCCTCCCCACAAGGATAGCAAACTTATCAGCCCATCAGGAGAACACCGCAAGCGGGGGGTGAGGACTGATCATGGAGGACTGAAAAGGGAGTGAAAGCAATTCTTTGTGTCATGACGATGACATGAGCGAAGTAAATCTGCCTGTTGAGTCGGTGGGATATACCGGTTTTCTCTATCCTTGTTTGCTGGGCTAGATCAGGTCGGCTGAAGAATGCCTGCCCATGAGCTCGAATAAACTCAATAATGAACTTTGTAACCTAGATCCTTGATGCTGAGAGGTTTCTTGCCTTCCCTTTCTTTCCTTTTGTCCAAAGCTGACCGTCGTCTCCGGAATGAGAAAATTTCACCAACGAGGTGTGCCCCGCGGGGTGGAGGCCACCGTCATTGGGCCGCAATGGGAAAGTTCCTGGTCATCGTTCGGGACTTTTGGGCAGCCAACAAGACGGGATTTTCTCGGAGGGGCCAGGTAGGTACAAACAGTATGAGATTGAAGACCTGTGACGGGCGACAAGAGTCATCCAGAGAGGGTCACGAGGAGATTGAGTCAAGATTGATGAAAATGATGGTGGAAGAGTAGCCTGGAGTGTAGAGTAAGTTACCTAGAGTAGAGTAGTATAGATGTTGGGAGAAACTCCGGGTGGTCCGTGGATGGAATGGATGGAATGGATGGAATCCGCTCAGACCCAGGGGTTCTTCCCGTCGAGATGGAGCCGGGTGGGGATCCTCGCAAACCAGCAAACCATCGCTTCTTATTTCCACCCTCCCCATCCTCCCATCCTTCCACCGCCGCCCTAGCCACGCCCTCCACCGCGATTACGGATCGATGGCACCGTACTCAGGTTCAACCTTACCTTTACTCTTAGATTCTGAGATATCTCAATCTCATCTGTCCGCCTAAGACACTAGTGGTTGGGTAACTTCAGCCCACCGGACCGACTGAGACAGAACACCGGAACGATTGACGATCTTACTTCTTCGTTGCCTGCGAGACATGTCCGGGTCACGAGGCACTGTTGTTCATTCCCACGATCATGAGGTTACACCAAGGCGACATGGCAATAAGAACTGGCCGTTACTTCAGCGTGAGACGCATAGCGGTATAGCGTACTCTCGTGGTATCATGCATAGCCACTATCTTTCAGGAGCCTATCAGCGCGTGCTGCAAGCAATCTATTTGGTGGTGAGCTGCTACACATAACGATCTCGAATTGATTTGCACTCAAGAGATATTCTTTGCTTCAATTATACACGGACGCTATGGTATGCCGATCCGCACGTATGATGTGCTCTCCATTGAGGAGATCGATTGGCACATCCGGTGATGAGCATTTCTGCAATGGCTCTAAAGCGAAAATGAGGTTATCGCGAATCTGCAAGGGATGAAATGATCGGATGAGATTCTCAGGATGGTTGAGGCTCCCCCAAACAAGCCCATTGATGTCACTGATCCATGTGTGGTGTGCCGTGCGTGGGGAGCCGTGCCCCAGGATAAAATGCCACGCACTGAGGGTCTGAAACCGCACGGACAAGCGCCTGGGGTATCGCGGATATCTAGTGTTAATTACCAGCCGTTCCATGGAAAGCATGGATGCAGTATACTCCGGTTATCAAAGTCACCCCTGAAGCTCATTGCGACCGATCTAATGACCCTTCATCATCGTGCCGCAACTCGCCTGTGATGGGCATCCTGATACGCCAATGGAGGAATTCCGATTTCACCTTGCAGCTGCAGGCCTCTTGTTCCCTGTCGGTCGGAAGTCGCAGTGCGGAATATACCATGATCGCATCATGACTATGAAATTAAATTCCATTCTACCATGCCCGTGACGTATGCAAGACAGAAGACATGTCGCGGATAGAGATGAAGGCTTTTTCCTCAACATGCTTGACGACCTGTCAATGAGGAATCTGCGATTGATGGTTATGAAGGATACAATAGCTCATTGAGTCATGCTGATCGAGTCATCTCGACCAGGATGATCGAGGTGACCGGAGTAGGGTTTTTCTCCTTTCTCGTCCTCGTCTGCTGTAGTTATCTCCCATCAGTCTGTCAGTCACCAGTAACCAAATGCATAATTAAAAAAAAAAATGTTAGCGGCCGATCAGGCAGCGGCCAGCAGCCACTCAAGGGAGAACCCCCACCTCCTCCTCTTGTTTTCTTCTTCGATTTGCTCTGTCTCGATACCTTTCCATCCGGATTGGAGAGGACCATCCAGGAGATGAGAGGCAAATTTGATGGGGGGCCAAAAGGCAGTGGTTGCGTGGGTACATGAGAAGATTTGATTGAGTAAGTACTGTACTATCCTCATCTGCCGCATATACTTTGTAGTTTCAAGAGGCCGCGGGTGAAAAAATAGCCTCTGGACAGGGATGTGTTCGGATGTGAGATGGAACCACTTTCCGTTTCTTTATCTTGATCGAATTTATATTCCGTCCTCGCTCGGGTTGCGATGATTGATTCCTTCCGGGTTCAACTCTTGCTCGTGCTGACTTTGGGGTTGGAATCGTCGGTATGCTCATTATAAATCCACAAGACGACGGGTGAGATAGTCACTGGAAGAAGCAATTCACAGTAGATCAAAAGAAAAAGAAAAGAAAAAGAAAAACATAAATAAAATAAATAAAATAAAAGAACTAACAGATGCAAACACATAGAGCGGCAGCGGGCTCAGCCGTGTGTGTCCATACTGTGTGTAATCATTCAGGTATACATTCAGTCGGTATCAGGGCTTTTCCCTCAATCTTTTCATTTTTTCCTTTTTTTTCCCCCTCCCCCATTTTCTTATATATGGTAATTGTAGATGTAAAATCATGTAAAGAAAAAAAAAGAAAAAGGCAAGGAAAAGAACTGACTCAACCTACTCTTCATCTCCAGTACACTGATGAATGAATGCAATTAAAAACCGAGGCGACGCACAGCACAGTTTTCCAACCCATCCAATCCTCCGTACCTTACCTCCAACTACGTTACCTACTCTACCTATTTCCATACCTCTTTCCTCCCTCCCGATCCTCTCTTGCTGCTACTACTACCAATTAACTAACTCAACCAGTGGCAGTTCATCAAGTCAGTCAACCAGTTCCGGATCTCCTATCGCAATCCCTCCTTCTCTCAGCTTCTCCCCCTCCTCCTCATTGTTTTCCCGTCTCCTGCTTTTCCCCCTCTTTGATTTTCCCTAACTTCTACTTCAGTACTACGATAATCTCTTATCGTCTGGTGTGGAAGATTCCCACCTGTTCTTCCCTTACTCCACTTAGTCTTTTGTTTTCCCTCTCTCTCCCCACCTTTTTTTTTTCCCTGCGCATTCCTGCTTTTGCTCCTAGTCTACCTAGTACTTGCTCGCTTCCCCTCCTTCTGTCATCCCCCCCCCCCCTCGGACCTTCAAACCTAGAGAGTCAAATTCTACTGGAAAGTCCCTTTGACCCTCTGCATCTTCTTTCCCTCCTTTCTTCCCTCTGCTTTTTCCCATCGCCTTGGTGATTGTCATCAATCATCGCGTCCCAAGGCCGACGACCACGACTGCTTAGCCAGACGCACCAGTCATCAAAGCCGTCGGTTACACGCTTCTGCTGGGTGCATTGAAGGACTGCAGCCCCGTCGGTTGTTTGGTTAATCGATCATTCTATTCTAACTCCCCTCCACTCACCGGCTGCCAACCGTTCACTGCAGCTTTCTTTTCCGGTTGACCCACGCTGGGCTTGTCCACTACGGGTTATCTATTGAGTCTAGTCTCACTCTTACTGACTGTCCGCCGCCCGACTCGTCGTCTCTTCATCACCAGTCCTCCACCACCACTTTCCACAGTCCACTTCGTCGCCTGCCCCCCCCTTCCACCCCGAACCAACCCCGTTCTTCCTTTCCTCTTTTCGATGGAGACATTGCAGACTGTGGACGACGACTACTCTTTGTGCCCACCCTCGACTCATCGTTGACACTCAACGATCTAGACGCTCTGTCTTTCGGACTATTGTCTGGCCCGTCTGCATCTTCCGGTTGTTTTCTTGAGGCGACTGCCGCCAAGTGGATTTGCAGCCCTCACTCCGAACTAAGAGGGAAGAGGGAGAAACAAATCACTAACCGCGCCTAAAGAAAAAAAAATCAGAGGGCGAAAAAAAAAAAAAAACGCTAAAAAAATCTCCCAGGCACTGATTGAGTCATATTCGGATGAGCAGCAGTTGGTGGCTGCTGTAGGCCACCAAGCAAGCATCTGAAAGCCTGTTGGAGCACCACGTTTCAGGTCATCCACCTTCGTGCCTTTCCCACCCACCCCCCAAATCAAGCCAGACCCCTCTTCCCTTTTCCCCTCTTAGGGTTGGGCCTTAGGCCGCCTTCCAGAAGTCATGTCTAGCAAAGTCCCCCACGCCGCCTTCTGTGAGGAATATGACGAAGACACCCATGTTATCCGCCCCGAAACCCGTCAAGTCGCCAACCTCACTACCAAGCGCCATAAACAGGCCGTGAGATCGCCTGCAGAGCCCCTGGTCGACGTTGCAAGTGACTCCGGGTATTCCAGTCGTACCGCCGCCACCGTCAACAGCACCCAATCTGGGCCGTCGGGCCGGAAGAGTCCTGTCCCTCATAAGCCAGACACCACCCTCAAACGAGCTGACCTCGAACGCGTCCGATCCAAAGGCCACAAAGAACGTCCTTCCAAGGACCGAATTGCTCGTCCACCACGTGAGGACAAAATGCAGGTCGGAAGTTTTCCCACTGTGGGCCACCCGCACCCTCATGCCCATGCTCAGCGTTCCCCGTCCAGGTCCCGCCGACGTGATACTGCTCAGTTCAGGCACTATCCGGGGCAGTGCTATGATTGCGATCAGGGGCTGTACCATTCTGCCTCCACACCTCTAGAAGCGAGACCGATGGATTATTCGTATTTCATGCCGCCGCCGCCACCTCCTCCAGGTCATGAATATCCCCCTCCGGCACCGCAGAACTCCCGATACCCTCCTTCTGTGATTCAGGACGTCAACGTCACCCGCAGTAGCCGTCCTCATGCTCGCGGAAGCTCGTCCGTTTATCATCCCAACAACCGGCCGGCGAGCTTTCATGGTACCATGCCTGGAATGAACCAGATGATGTACCCTCCGGGTTCCATGGGTCGCTACGACCACGGTCCACCGCTGTCTTCTTCGGCGTATGCCAACGCCCCGCCGTATGCCGCCTCTCATTACCCGCAGCAGTCTCCCTACTACGGCGTGTCCGATTATGCAGCCCCTCCTGATAGTCGACAAGAACGATCGGCTTCGAGGTCTCGAGACCACGGTCGGGGCCGCCGATCGTCGGCTTACGCGCCCGCTATGGACTACGATGAAGCAAGCTTTGATGAAGATGAAGATGATGACGACGTGGTGGACATTCTTACTCCGCATCCTCCTGCTCCAGGCCGACAGACACGGCCTCGGATGTCCGCTCATTCCTCTCATGATCGCGATGAAGATTACTACCGCATGCCGCCTCCACCCACGAAGCACAAGGCGGCTCCGCACATCATCCAGAAACGGCCCGATCCGCCTCGCAAGTCCGTGACTGCTCCATTGATTCCTTCCGACCGTCGCTCCTCTCGATCTCTAGACCTATCGGAATTGGGCGACGCCTTGCCTGAATACGGGTATCGGCAGTCTTCTCGCGAGACCGTGATACCCGAACGCAGCCGAAGTAACCGCGACAGCCGTCGCTCTAACGCTTACCACGAGTCTGCGCGACCGGCACGAATTGCTGTCGAGAATTCTCGTCGGCGCCGGCCCGCAGTATACAACTACGGCGATGATGATGACGAAGACGAGGATGATGAAATCGTCGAGAAGCAACGCGAGGCGGAGGAGTACCAAGCCTCCCGGTCGGGCAAGCCATCGGCGCCTGTTCCCCTGACCGAAGACGCTTTGTACAAGGCCAAGACTTCCCAACGCGCTGAAAGTGACAGCGGCAGCCAGAAGAGTCGCTCTAACAGCAGCCGTGGCAGTGACGCCCGGACTCAAACTGGAAGCAACAGCGGTCTCAAACCGGAGGAGGACAACAATATTATCATGACGATGAACGGTGTGACTATGAGCTTTAGCCAAGAATCCGTTGGGGGCAAGAGGCTAATGCTTCGGACCGGGGACAATGGTGCAGTGGAGCTGAACATCGAAGGCAAGCACCGACCGAAGAAATACCTCACGGGAGGCTCTGACTATACCGGAACTTTTTCTCGAAGAGCATTGGAAGACCCGCGCCGAGCCATGAGTGACCGGAAATCGGACCGGGCTAGTCGACGCTCGGGTCGGTCCATCTATAGCGGTTAATACTAGATAAGAGGCTTGAATTGAAGTCTCATGATGCGATCCATGCTGGTTATACAATCTCCGGCTTATGCGTTACTTTTGCGATCTTACAAAAGTTATGGTTTAGATCTCTGTCTTTGACAACGCACATCGGTTCTTCAAAAAGTTCTTGTTTTTTTTGTGGTGGGCTGAACAATTGGCAATGAGCCTTTGGTTCTGCTCGGATCTCGGATGGTATTGAAGGGATCACCACAAACAAAGGGAAAAAAAATGTTTGGATGTCTGATATCGACATTGGGCGGTGATGCTTTTGGTTCTCTTTGGTTTGGTTTGGTTTGGCCTCGGTGTTCAAAAAGAGGAGGGGCGGGTTTGACGGCTCTGACCGATCACGTCCATCATGGCGACATGATTGTACGATTCTTGACGACCTGCACGAATTTCGATGTCTTATGTTTATGTTCATGCCTGGCTCAGCTCTAGCTGATGCGATACTCCTTGCTCATGTCTATGCCTATTCTCATGCTTATGTTTCATGTCTCATGCCTGATGCTCGTCTTTCTAATGTGGTGATGTGCGTGAGGGGCGTTCGTATAAATTTCTTCTTCGGACTCGTTTCTATTCTGTGGCATTTTGTTAGGGCAGCGTGGAAGGAACGAGTACGAATGAGAGCAGAGGAGAGGAGCGAGGTATATACCCCCGGCGATTGCTGCTTTACTCTGGACGATTTCAACTTGATGCATCATCTATGTTGTTTCCTATCATCTTCCTATATATCCCCGCGTCATGTTTTACATATTCCCCTTCAGTTATTACTGCGTAGCGTTCAACGCTGATTATGTACCTTGTTCTATCTATTGATTTTTGAAACTTGTCTTGCCAGTCATTGCTGAGTTGTGGGTTAAAGACGAACTACGGCCTGGATTTCCTTTGATGTTTGATAAAATACCCTGATCATATTTCAACATCATGCGTGTTCGCTACATGGAGCTCAATACTCGACCGAATGTCTCTATAATGTCTTTGTACCTTTGAGGGAGGCACTCTATTCATAACAAATAATTTACTCGAAGAAAGTCTGTGCATACCTCTTTCCATTTGTTTCCTTGCTTTGGGTTTGAGACCTCGTCACTATCGCGCCTGCCCGTCTTGTCGTCAATGCGGGACACAGAACTACCTACTAGCTTTCAGATTGCTCATCGAGAGATGCCTACTTTACACGATGTGTATGCCTATCTTGCTGAATTCTTACATTCCCCCGGCCCAACTCACAGTCTGACTATCGCTGGCCTGATCCAGACTCCATTTTCTGTGCCACTGCCTTCTCTCGTTGCACAGCGCATCCACAAAAAAAAAAAGATGGAGCCCAGCGAGGTCGAGGCGATCAGCTCTTTCTTCAGTGACGCCCTCAGCTCCCCCCGAACGATGCGCAGTGGTGCGCCCACGCCGCCGCCGTCGTCCTCCTCCGTGCCCCTCCCGGTACCCCCATGGGACGAACCGGAGGTCCTCCTATACGCATCGCACATCCCGACTACCCACGAAATGGACGTCGGCAGCCGTCCACCTGAGCCCGACGTGACCCCGCATCGCGGATGCCAGCAGCCAGTAGCAGCAGCAGCGACCATCAGTCTCACCGGTCCGGCCCAGCAGCCAGTAGCAGCAGCAGCCATCAGTCCCAGCGATCCCGCCGGACCGATCGACAAACGGACGTTCTCACCCTTGGCTACTGCTGCTGGTAGTAGTCGCAGTAACAGCGGCAGCGGTGGCGGCATCAGAAGCAGCAGCATGAGGCAGGAAGTCCGGCTGAGCTGCGCGCAGGTCGAGCAGATCCACGCCACCAAGGAGGTCTTGATGGCGCAGCAGACTGAGATCGCGGGCCTGCGGACCACCCTCCGAGAGATCCACGCTGAAATGCGACGGGAGCGGTTCGAGGCAGAGAGGAAGGTGAGGGAGCACATAATCTCGGGGTGGATGACGACTGATGTTGATGCGGATGGCGATGCCCGGGTTGTCTGTGATAATCATCGTGATGATGCTTGGACGTCGGCATTGATGGAGGTGGGTTTGCTCCTTGCAGATCTGGAGGCGGAGTACGAACGTGTCGATGGGGCGCTGACGGAGCGGGAGAACCAGCTGGTTCAGTCGATGGAGGACTTTGCGGGCCTGCTGGATCAGCTGCGCGGGTCATTTCCCAAAGGCATTTTCACGGAGGAGGACTATGAGAGGGCCACTTTGGGCAATGTCGGAGGTGAGGGGCTTCTGGGTCGCAACGAGCATGCTTTGAAGGCGTTCTCCCAGTCTGTGGCCGCACAGAGGCTGCGAGAGCTGTGGGGTCAGTTGGTCGAACTTGACGGGCAATTGGTCTCGATCATGGAGCTCCAAAATATTGAAAATCCCTTGGTCACAGACAAAGGGCTTGACAGCGATGCAATGGACTTTCTGCGAACCTACGATGAAAGACGGATGAATCTGTTTCATGAGTACTGGGCCAGACTGTCGGATCTTGAGACCCTCACGGAAGTGCATGGCGATACGCTGCAGCTGTCCTCTCATGAGCTCAAACAGAGCAGCATCTTCGAGCCGGTGCTGATACCGAGCTCGCCGTCGAAAGTCTTCGTCAACCAGTGGCTTCTGTTCCAGCTGAGGACGTCGTCCTTGGAAGAGGCGCGCATCCGCTCGCTCCCGGAGTGGGAGACACTGCGTGGCCAAGGGTGGACCAACGCCGGCATCAGCCGCCTGGCGCTCACGCTCTGGTTCTCGGATGATACCGTCCTGCCGTACAGAGATTCCAAGTCCCCGAGTCAGTCCTTCAACTTGAGCGAGATCCCCAGCATTGACTTCGGGGTCAGTCCGAGGAAGAGAGGAGCTAGATCCGCCAGCTTGCAGGACCCGGAAACTCCACGGGAATTTACGCAGTCTCCGGTCAAGTTTGGTCGTTACGATACCATTTAGAACAAACTTCCCTCCTTTCAGGTTATTGTTTTTCCTCGGTGCAGACTGAGTTTGGATTCGTATCCCTTATTCGCTGTGGGCGGGACGACCTTGGATTCTTGCATGCGGAATTCTTTTGTGGTGTTTGTATGATACCGATGCTTTGGTCTGATCCGCTTGCAGTGTCGTTACCTTCGTTATTGGTTTAGGTGATAGCTTGGGAATCGAGACGATGTCTTCATAGTTAACCTGTTGGTCGTTGATAACGGTGATTGTCGCTGTCGCTGTCAAGGTGGAGCAGCATGGTGCGCAGACTTTGTCAAAACCAATCCATTATTCAATGTGACTATTTGGTTTCCAGCACAGGTAGTACTGAGCTCGGCTTGAGCCGTGTTGACCATATTCACGCTGTTATTAGTGTATAGATGGAGAGGGCTGATATGATAAGAGTGGATCGAAGGCAAGTGGAGACCCGCTAAAAATACTGCCTCGGAAAATCTCACCGCCCGACAGAATTTCCCAGCCCGCCGCCCTCCACGAAAACTCTCCCCCCCAGTTCATATCGTCGCTTTCCTCAAAATACTCCCCCTTTCGAGAAGACACGCACGATCTTTTGTCTTTCCAGTGCTGTCTGTCACAATGAAACGCAAGTTGGACGCCAACGACGTGCCCTCTCCGGAGGGCGCCGAGACCATCCCCGAGACCCAGACCCAGACCCCCGAGGTCAAAGACGCCGACTTCGAAACCCTCAATCTGGATCCGCGATTGCGCCAAGCCCTGATCAAAGAGAAGTTCACCAAGCCGACGCTGGTCCAGGCCAAGGCTATCCCTCTGGCGCTTGCCGGAAAAGACATTCTTGGTGAGTTTTTTTTCGGTTTTTCATCATCGTATTCAACTAAGCTGACCATGAACCAGCCCGGGCAAAGACCGGATCCGGCAAGACCGCCGCCTACGTCCTCCCTATCCTCCAGACTATCCTTCAAAAGAAAGCTGTGAGTTTCTTTTTTTCGGTCCTTCCCAGCCTGTGGACTCGAAACTGACGGCCGGAATTACCTGAATGTTTAGGCCGACCCCTCCCTGAAAGCGACGACTGGGCTGATCCTCGTGCCCACGCGCGAGCTGGCGGAGCAAGTGCAGAATGTGGTGACGACGTTCGCCGCCTTCTGCGGCAAGGAGATCCGGTCGGTGAACCTGACGCAGAAGGTGTCGGACGCGGTGCAGCGCACGCTGCTGGCCGACTACCCGGACCTGGTGGTGTCGACGCCGGCGCGCGTGATCGCCAACCTCGGCAACTCGGCGCTGTCGCTGGAGCACCTGGCGCACCTGGTGATCGACGAGGCGGACCTGGTGCTGTCGTACGGGTACGACGAGGACATCAACGTGCTGGCCAAGGCGATTCCGCGCGGGGTGCAGACCTTCCTCATGAGTGCGACGCTGACCTCGGAGGTGGATACGCTGAAGGGTCTGTTCTGTCGGAATCCGGTGGTGTTGAAGCTGGAGGATAAGGAGGAGCAGGGGGCGGGGGTTAGCCAGTTTGTTGTCAGGTTGGTTTGTTTTTGTGAAGGGGGGAGGATACACCATTTGCTAATGTTCATGTCGGTCTAGATGCGCCGAGGACGAGAAGTTCCTCCTCACCTACGTCATCTTCAAGCTGCAGCTGATCAAGGGCAAGGTGATCATCTTTGTCGGGGATGTCGACCGCTGCTACCGCGTCAAGCTGTTCCTCGAACAATTCGGCATCAAGAGCTGTGTCCTCAACTCCGAGCTGCCCGTCAACTCGCGGATCCACGTCGTCCAGGAATTCAACAAGGGCGTTTACGACATCATCATCGCGGCCGACGACCAGGAGGTTCTCGGCGCGAAGAAATCCAAGAAGACGAAAGACACGACCGCCGACGCGGTCGAAGAAGACGAGGAAGGACTCGTCGGCTCCAGCGACGACGAAGAGGACGTCGAAGACACCACCACCACCACCACCACCACCACCAAGAAAACCAAGAAACCCACCACCCCCGAAACCAACAGCAAACGCCGCAAACTCTCCACCAAGGACAAGGACTACGGCATCTCGCGCGGCATCGACTTCCAGAACGTGGCGTGCGTCCTCAACTTCGACCTCCCCACGACCGCCAAGTCCTACACGCACCGCATCGGCCGCACCGGCCGCGCCGGCAAGACGGGGATGGCGCTCTCCTTCGTCGTGCCCGCCGACCAGTACGGCCGCCACAAGCCGACCTCCTTCCCGACGGCCAAGCACGACGAGACGGTCGTCGCGCGCATCGTCAAGCGCCAGGCCAAGCTCGGCCACGAGGTCAAACCCTACCACTTCGAGATGGCCCAGGTCGACGCCTTCCGGTACCGCATGACCGACGCCCTGCGCGCCATCACCCGCCTCGCCGTCCAGGAAGCCCGCGCCCGCGAGATCCGCCAGGAGCTGATCAAGTCCGACAAGCTCAAGCGCCACTTCGAGGAGAACCCGGACGAGCTGCGCCAGCTCCGCCACGACGGCGAGCTCCGCGCCGCCCGCATCCAGCCCCATCTGAAGCATATCCCCGAGTATCTGATGCCCGCCAAGGGACGGAAGGGCATCTCGTCCGAGACGGTCGGGTATGTGGGCTTCCGGAAGGTCGGCGGCGAGAACCGCATCCGCAAGGCCCGCGAGAAGAATCGCGGCAAGGGGAAGGGCGGCAGGAAGCCTGGTGGTGGTGGGCGGAAGGTCGACCCGTTGAAGACGTTTAATCGCGGGAGGAAGTAATCGATTTTTCCTGAAGGGTGGTTGGCATTTATGTTTGGATGGAGAGGGTCGGCATTGTACTGTACATAATTTGGGATTTGGTTCATAGAAAGAAAAAGTTTCGCTTGGAATGCATGGTTTATGGTGATCGTGGAGTAGCCGTAGCTGAAGATTAGAAAGATACCTCTTTCTATTGTTGCAGCTGCAGCTGCTGTATATTCTACCTAAGTTGCAGTTATAGATTTTTCCCTACTATACAGTATATACTGCACCATACACCCCCAAAAACGCTACCGCCGCCCGCCAGAAATCAAGGCAACAGATCCAACCACCTCGGTCCAAGCAACCTCTTCAACGCATCGTCCTCCAACCCCTCCAACCCGAACGAGAACGTCACCCACTTCCCCTTGCCCTCCTTCCGAACGCGCTGCACGTTCCGCTGCACCTCCTTGGCCGTCTCCACGATCTCGCGGTACCGCTGCACCCCCTTCATCCGCCGGTACTTGAGCCTCTCCTCCTCGACGTCCCAGGGGAGATTGTCATCATCATCATCATCATCGCCGCCGGCGCCAGCACCCGCCGGAGGGGGGGCATGCATCGACGCAGCCAGGGCTCGTCTGGCCCCACCTACACCTTCTACCAGAGTAGCAGGTCTAATGCCTTCTGGAACTAGCCGACGCTCCTGCTGCTGCTGCTGCTGCTGCTGCAGTAGCGCAGGATCATCATCCCCCTCAAGCGAAGGCACCCAGCCGGCGCCCAACCGGATGAACTCGACCTCGCGCCAGGAGCCATTCCACTCCGGACCGGAGGGATACACCTCGCCGTCGGGGCCGCGCCCGACCCAATTGAACGCGGGGAGCCACTCCCCGCAGCCCTCGAGGTCCAGCCACTTCAGGCAGTAGGTGGCGCGCGACAGCCGGCGCAGGAGGCCCGCGACCTCGGCCCAGTTGTTGTCGCTGGCGGCGTAGGCGTCCGTGCCGCCGTAGGCGAAGGTGAGGGAGCGGTGGGCCGGGTGGCGGACGGTGGCGGTGCGGGCGTGCGGGGTGGCGGTCGGGAGGGGCCAGTGGGCCAGCGAGAGGTGGGTGATGCGCGTGAGGCGCGCGAGGAGCGTGATCAAGCTGTTCCAGTTCGCGGAGGCGGGGGTCGGGTGGGCCAGGGAGAGGTACCGGAGGTTGGTGAAGCGCGGGGTGCGCAGGGTTGTTGTGGTTAGGGATGTGGGTGTAGTAGGTTGTGGGGGTTGGTGTTCGTCGTATTCGTCCTCCCAGGAGGATGGGACGGCGGAGGTGGAGGCGGAGGCGGGCTCGTTGGGTGTTTGCTGGAGAGCAGGGGTGGATTGCTTGGTCGTGAGGAGCAGTTCGCTGGAGATTTGCTTGAGCGTGAGCCAGCGGCCTAGGGCGCTGCTGAGGTCGAGGCGCGTGATTTCGTCGTCGTTCTCCTGCGCTGCTCCTGCTGCTCCTGCTGCTCCTGCTGCTCCTGTCTCGCTGCTGTGCTCATGGGAAGCCGCGAAGTCATCGTCCAAATGCTGCTGTTGCTGCTGCTGTTGCTGCTGAGAGCGAGGGAACAACACCCGCAGCCCCAAACCAGACGGGATCTGATAGTCCCGGGTGTATACACCATTGAAACTGAGCAATCGGACCTTGACATGATTAGGCAGGTCCGCGAGAAACGGGCCGTCGTACTCAAGATGCCACGCCCAGTAGAGCGCCATGGACTTCAGCACGGTATGCTGCAGACTTCCTCTGGCGGGGAACGTCGTGCCGGGCAGGCGCTCCGCCAGTCGGTAGATGGTGCGACGACTCTCCGTCGCGCCATCTTCATCCAGCTCCTTATCATCCTCCCGACCGTAGTTCCCCACGAGCCAGCTCTGAGGGGCGGGAGGTCCGGCGGCGGTTCGTCGCGTGCCCCGTCGTGCGCCGACGACGGCGTGGCGGCGCGAGCCCGGCCGCGGGCGCGGGGGCGGGGTCTCAGGGAGCTCGAGGAGATTGCGTAGAGACGGGTGGACTGAGCGGGGGACCACGAATCGATAAGGGTTTTCAGGTCCGTGGTCGGGGGTTCGTGTGACTTGGGTGCGTCGCAGGTGGTCGATCAGCTCGTTCACGGAGGGTTGTTCTTGTTGCTCGGCGGGGGAGGAGGTGGAAGACGGGCGGAGGCGATCATGGTCTTTGGGGCGGGAACCACCGGAGACCAGAGTGTGATGGGCTGTACTCGCTGGCTTCGCATAGGCATTCTTCTTGAACTTCTTGGGCATAGGGGGTAGTGGTGGTGGCGGTGGTGGGTGGCATGGAGTGTGAATAAAATGGTGAGAGTAGGAGGTGGAAGCGGGAGTTAAATTAACATTGGTTATTGTCAAGAAACAATTGACGTCGGCGGGTCGAAGTAAAGTTGCGGAGCGGAGTTAACTTGTAAGCAAGGCTGGAAGGAATAATGAGTCGAATTGACTCACGGTGGGCCTGGCCCGACACAGCCTCCATTGGCTGACTGACACCCTGGCTTGATAACTATGTTTCATCGTGAATCTGTACAGTACACTTCGTCTATCAAATATGCTCTAATTTACACTGAAAATGGCTTTGCCGTGTCGCTGTAGTTGCTTCAAAGATCGCGCACCCAAGAATCATCCAACATCTTCCCCTCCCGATTGGGGCCTTCTCGAATCCACGTTTCAGCGAGACCCGCCTTGGGGTCTTCATCCGAGTGGCCTCGAGACCGCCGCACCTCGAGAACCAGGTTCCGAACCTTCATGGTAACCTCCTTGCGCAGCTCAACCGCCTCCGTCCCGTACAGGAGCTCGTCATTGAGCACTCCGAGCGGGAGGTCGCGGGTGTCGGGCGATGTGCGCTCCGCCTTGGCCCTGATCTGCTGCCACTTCCTCCGCGACTCGCCGAAGATAGCTTCGGTATCGACCTTCTTTCCGAACGTGATGCTGACCTCCTTGCCGACCCGAGGCAGGAAGCGCGGGAACTCGCGACTCTCGTGCATGACCTGGTCGAAGCCCTCCAGCCAGATGGGCACGACATCGGGACATTCACTGGCCTCGAGGATGAGCCGGGCGACCCCCCACTTGAAGTACCGCATCGTCTTGTTAGGCGCCTGGTGGATCATGCCCTCAGGGAAGATGTGGAACCAGGAGTAGGAGTTGCAGGCGAAGGAGGACGGGGACAGGTGGGAATCGTGGCCGTCGGTCGTGAACGCCATCGGGAGATCCGAGAACGGGTCGACGCAGACATTCTGCAAGCTCCACGACTGCCGCTCGGGGCGGGCGAGATGGGGATCGGCGGCGAATGGGCCCTTTGACAGCAACCGAATCGCCTGGGTGACAACGGGTTGTGCCAGACCACCGTGTGGCGAATGGGCCAGTCGATGGGTGGGAAGGACCTGGCCCATTGTAAAGAACAGCGCCAGGGGTCTGATGTCGATTCGCTCACATTAGCCCACCACCCTTCCCATTATCAATCTCCGTGGAAATGCCCAAGAGCGCATACCTGGTCTGGTAGCAGATATCATGGCTCCCAAACCCCCATCGTTTATTCGACGAGGAAAGGGTCAGCCAGTATCGCATAGGAAGAAACCCCCACATAATCGGATCATCCATCCTGCTCGGGGTGTCGCGTCGCGACCATGATCAGCCATCTCCGTTGTAAGAAGTAAATTGGAATCGCCTCGGACCTCAAGGCGCATTTGTACGCACGTACACGCTAGTATGGTTCGAAACTATTGCAGGAGAGCATAGAATTAGCCACTTCTGTTCGAAGCCTTGGCGCAACCGCGCGACAAGAGAATCCGGGAGGAGAAAATACCTGTTAACAACCCTCTTGTCCTCTGGGCCGGATCGCGTCTCGAATCGAGCAACTCCAGAAATGGCTCCAAGCCGTACACCTCGGGCTTGCTGCACACGTACAGAAACGACCGGCACAGCGATGCAACCCCCAGCATGGTCGTGGCGGACAGAGTCCTCCATGGGAGCGAGGGGGCCTCTGCCGTTGCGCCGGCGTCCGTCGTCGAGCGCGACATTTGCACTGTATGTGTGTAAACTCGGTAGTAGTTTTAGTAGGTTGGCCTTTGACGGGTTCAACCACGCCCGCATCCAAGAACTCAAAACTCTCAGAGAAAAGACAGAAGAAGACACCCCAAAGTTAAAGAGATAAATAATCTAAATCATGCACAAAAGGGAAGAGACCCCGAAAACCGACAGCGTGCGACCAAGTAGCGCCTTCATTGGGCGAAAACAAAATCGAGGGAAAAGAGAGAGAGAGTGAGAACTTGGAAGCAGAGAGAGACACAGAGAGAGAGACGGTCCCGCGGAGGTGAAGAGAGGGCACGGACCAACTTTCCCAAACCTCGACGGGATTTTCGTCCGCTCCTCCACCTCCAAAACCCGCAACGGCTATCCTATCCCACATCTTCCCCTCTCTCTTGCAACCCGGTGTGTGTGTGACGCTCTGTTCAAGATGATGTTCAAGCCCTCATCGCCGCTCTTCTCGGGTCTTCTCTGGTAAGTCGCATTGTTCTAGTTTCCAGACTCCCTCCAGCCCCCCGATCGAACTCCGCACTCTCCCGTCTCCCTCCCATCATCATCAACAAGTTCTTTCCCACGCCACCCGCTAGCTATTCCCTCTCCACCCAAATCCAACAAAGCAATCACTAACTCCAACCTCTGAAACAAACAGGAAGATCCCCTGGCGCATCTCCGCGCCCCAGAAAGCCCGCCAGCGGAAGCGCCTCCGCGCCGTCGACCGCGTCGTGGACACCGTGAGCGCGGCGCTGGCCCGGAACGGCCAGACGGCCAAGCCCGTGACGCGGTGGTTCAACGAGATGCCCCGCGAGGAGGAGATGCTGCCCAAGGACAAGTACACTATCTTCGACAAGAAGGAGAAGAAGTACCGGAAGGGGATTCACAGTGAGTGTCCCAGCAGCCGCCCTCGATCAAAGCTTGCGCTTCTGTCGACCTAACAGCATTCCCGGCAAGGGAGGAAAAGAAAGAAAGCTAACATTGCAAATCCCAATCCACAAACAGAGCTGCCCAAGTGGACGCGAGTCAGCCAAAGAGTCAACCCCCCTGGTTTCTAAAACGGTATTCGTTTACTGGATTATTTGCGCCCGACAGAAAACGTATCATCCGCTATGAGAAGAAACAACCTTCGTCTCACTACCGAACTTCTTATCTCGCACACAAAACGATTTTGGAGTTCGCAACGCTGTATTATACACCATCACATTATCATCACACCGTCCGTGTTGATTACTCCTTTCCCATATAAAGAGGCTTGCCGAGTTCAGGGGAAAACGGGACACGGGCAAGGGCGACTATCGGAGTTTTTATCTTTTTGGCAACTGGGAAATGACACATTATAACTGCATTGGTATTCCTTGATATTCACAATGTTCAATTTTTTTCTCGCCTTATACCGTCCGTACAACCACTATGTTCGCATCGCTCGATTGAGCTGTGTGTTCGGTATCTCGACAGTGTAAAGATAGGTGGACATATAGTCATATCAAAGCAAGACAGCTCGGAAATAAGAATATAGCAAGAAAGAGCCTCGGGCTGGATCACTTTTCCCACACATTGCCTTTCTAATCCCTGTCCCCGCATTCGCAAGAGTTGCCGTCAATCACCCTTCCTTGTGTCAAAGTGACGCCACTGACTGGTCCCTTGATTATGTTGTTACCCGCGAGTAGCCAGATATCAGGAGATTTTGGAGATGCCCAGTCGATAGTATCTCGTAATACCAAGCGCAATCTCTTTTGCTCGTCTCCGGTTTGCCCTTCCCTCGTGGATTGCCTTTCGGATTCGATAGCCACGGCGAACCTTTTGCCAGTCGTCTAGCGTCTCTTGCCAGCCTGCTCCTCCTTCATAGAATACGGTCCCCTGGCGAGAGGACATGCTAAATCCTTGAGGCGGTTTCCGAAGGATCCAGCATGCAGGGTCAACCTTGCCATCCGGGGGTGCGTCGTCTGAACCCTCAAATAGCTCAACACCTTTGATTACATCGTCCACGCCGCCCGCTCGTCTGTTCCGATTTACAGCTGCTCTCCAGGAGTTGATCTTTGGGACATTGGCCGGTCTGCGTTGCAGCCTGGGGTACTTCGGCTTCGGGGTCCAGTCAGGGGCTGGGTATGGGTCATTGAATCTTGGATCTCCCAGTCGGCGCCTAGCATCAATCGAGATTCGAGTCGGAGGGTCAATGACAATCCATGTCTCAGGGTTCAGCCAGTGATTGGCAAGCAAGGCAAAATGGTACGGTCTGCGTCCGGGGATGAGCTGGTTGGAGAGCCACTCAAGCCTCCGGTCTAGGTCAGCTATCAACCGTAAATCACAATCTCCCAGTCCGATGCCAAAAGCTTTGGGTTGGTCCACATTGAGGTCTTCCACGTTTGCCTTTAGGCGAGATGCAAAGCCTTCATGTGAACTCTGCTCAAGTCCTAGACCTTTCGGTCCAATTGGCAAGCAGTCTCTCGAAAAGCTTTGATTCGATCCAGCACCAAGGCTTCGCAAAGATAGAATGTTTCTTTCTTTGTGGTAGAGGTGCTCAGGATATACCGTCTCGGAGAATCGTCTCGCGATGTCAGAATTGAACGCCGCATGTCGAAGAGGCGTAGCATTTGCGGCAGCACTGCGTCTTCTGTTTTCGAGGGGTAAACTGCTACATCTCGAAGATGATATTCGGCCACTCCACTGTCTTATCATGTCACACAGTCCAGGGATGGGATTAGTATCTGGCAGAAGTCCCGTCAGTCTGTCAGGTCTTTCGACACGGACAGGTGGGCAAAGAGATCCCTCATGGGATGTGTGGTTACCCATCCGAGTGTAGCGTGCGCGATATGGGCGCGAGTAGCGAGAGTTTTGCCTGACTTTTGAGTGGCTATCAGGGCTGGTCTGATGGCGGGTCCAGTGTGTCATGAGGCCGTCCTGTCTCCTGAGGCGCTCTGCCACGGGGTCGAAGCACGGGAGAGAGCGACTTCGCGACAGTTTTGGGACAACAGCAGGAATGTTCCGCTCACACGGAGCCAATTGAAAAGAACAAAACGAATGCTCTAGGGTCAATGTTCTTCGAGCCTCGATCTGACAGCGAGTTGGCCTGCGTAGCTCTCCTGTTGCGTTCATGAACCCATCCCCAACCGGTGCGGGAGCATCAGGCCGCGTCACCGCTCCGCGACATCCATCCTGGAGATAGACCTTGATAGAGACCTGCGTGCAGATACTCGTCCTTGACACAGTGTGTCTGTTCCCCACGACACGTTTCAGGGTATGACAAGAAGAAAGTGCTCCGGCCATTCGAAACGACAGCGACTGACGACTACTGCTCGGCGCAGCGATGACACCAGCAAGGTCAGCAGGCCCAGGATTCCAGATAGTATCCGCAGCAGTGAAACTATAACTCCTAATCCAACGAGGCAACCACCGCAACGGCCGCCTCGTCTCTCGGTATTTGTTCAGATCCCTCTGCCCCGGATCCCACCACACCCAGCTGTAGTCCTGGTTCGACGATCGCCACGCCGTCCACCTGCAGAACTTCTCGAAACAAGTTCGGAAGAACCTCTTGAGTCCAGCATGCCTCTCCGCCGGCACCCAGCCGTACCAGGTCCGGGCGTAACGGGCGGTGGTCGCGTTGCCACGCTGGGTAACTTTGGCCTGGGTGAAGCGGCGGAAGAATCTCCCGAGCTTCCAGAAGAGCACCGCGAGGACGAAGATGGAGATTGTGATTGCGAACAGCTGCAGCAGCACCCGGAGACTGAAGCGCTTGGGGCCGGTCATGGGAGCCGTGTCGATGCTTCGCGTTGCGTGGGAGAGGAAGGGACCATGGTAGTATGGTTGTATAAGGACGGGTGCCATCGGACGCGTGAAAGGAGCGTAGCAAGGCAGTCATTCTGATAAGAATACTATTGCTTGCACCGGTGGAAGTGAGTTTCGCCTCAGCCACTCCATGAGTGTTTGACTTGCGTGTAGGAGAGAGGTATCGTCGCAGAGGAAGGAAGGCATGGCGGTAAGGAGAGCCCAGAGCTCCGTCACCTTCCCTGCCGGGGAAACTTGACCAGTTACCTAGCCTTCGTATGACTTCTTCAGAGAGAACTGGCGAAAAGTCATGCAAACCAATTCTTGAGGTATCTTTGAGCTGGAATGCTTAATGCAAAGCCTCTACTCAAGCACTGCGACAAGCTATTCAGACCTGTAGCCTTCACAGTCGGGAGCTCTACACAAGACGGACAGCAACAATCCAACGATTGATCCTGGCGCGCGGAATACCTTAGAGGCTTTGAAACTGACTGACAGTCTATAACTTCATGTCTTGGTCTGTATCCATAGCTTCCACGAGCTGTGGTTTGACATGCAGTTACGGCTCTCGACCTCGCCAGAAACTCTTCGATTATGCCGAGAAGAACCAAAGCTACCACAAGTCACACATGGCGAGGATCGAAGAATCCCAAAACGGAGAAACTCGTTGAGATTCCAATCACTCGCTCCAGTTCTTGATCAGCCTAAGAACAGTCAGATCGAAAAGTTCAGAAGTCATTGCATGAGCCATGAGTGACGAGAACCCTTCCCTACATCTCGTGTCGTCTCATATACTAAGAAGAATTCCTAACAGCGCGCAGTCTGACACCAACCTCTTCTTCATCGTAGACAGGACAATTGCCAGGACTGTTGCTACAGATGCTCAAGTGCAGGGAACATGTCAGGTGACCGTTCTCTAAGCAAAGGATGCAGCGGTTGCTCGCCTCACTATTACGCCTCATTTCAATTTCGCTGACAGCCATCGACGGAAATACCTCTAGAGCCTTACTACGAGCCTTTTCTGCTCGTTCAGATTCTCCGTCCCTCATCTCATCTCTCTCTCTCTCTCTCTCTCGGCGACATTTCCCCTCCACAGTGGGATAAAATCACTCCGAGGCCCGATATTACATCGGTCCCAATTTATTGAACCTTTTGAATCCTCCCAGAAGGGAGCCCCTCTTTGCGAACGATTTTCCTTGTTTTCCACGTCAAAAAAGCAAGGTTCGGCAACTAAAGCAGTAGACTAAGATCGAGAAGGGCAGGACTCCACATGGACTACGGCATTTGCATCCGGCCTAGCTCTGAATCTGATCCATGCGCCAACATTGAACCCCGGTCCCGGACAGTATGTCTTGAAGTCTCCACAATACTTTATACGCTACTATCTCGTATGTAGTACCTATTGTAGTTATAGTCAATCCTTGGGATGCAAGGATAGCCGCAATGCCAGGGCTTCCTTGATCAGGTCTTTAGAGTGGAATCGAAGTTCTTTGACCTGAGACGGAGGGGTGGATCCCGAAAGTTGCTGGATTGCGTAGGGCCGCGACGCTCGTATGACAAAGACATATGTGAGAATCTCGCGGATCGCATATCCAGGTTCTGGTTGGCAGCGGGGGATTCTTAAGAGCTTCCGTTCCAGGGCTGCAGACGCCACAGCGTGTTGCCTCAACAAGTCAGACTCGTATCTGAGTATGAGAGGCTGATGGCTAGGTGTCAGCTCGCTGCTGCCGCTGACTTGGCTGTCAATCATCGTGCCAATGTTCAGCCCACAAGAACAGAAAGGGTGATGAGGACTTGACGTTGAGCTCTCACGGCGCATCTCATGATCAAGAATGATGAGTGGTAGTGCAGAGGAATGTAGCCTAGAAGGTCCAAGCGGTCGATGGAAGCGTGTCTAGAATCTGTTCGCCACCTGCGCGGGAACGGAAAACAAAGCCGGCTTTTCTCCCTTTGTCTCCATCGAACAAATGAGAACGTCCGGAGCGACACCTAGCCACTCTGCGGACTTATTTACCTCTTCCAGTCGATCGCAGGTGAACAAATCGTGTCATCTGCATGTCGAACAGATCTTCAGATCGATCTCAAACTTTGTCAAGCATATCTGCTTCTGCGTAGGCAGGCTGAAAGGCTATCCGTGTTTACTGTAGTGACCTGAGAATTAGGGAGAGAATGGCAGAAGCACGTAAGTCAATCGTGGAGGTCAATTAGTCAGTCGGAAAGGCCAGCCACAACTAGCTGGGGGCTATCCTCAGGGTCAAAAAGTGTGATATCTAGGATCGGTGCATGGTACCTTTGTTGTGCAATCTTTCGCCCCGCCTAGCTGTTGAACCTTGCTAATGTTCGGCCGAAGCGGACTTTAGTCGACTAAATGTATGATCGTCCATGATGTGCACATAGACTTCGGATTGCCAGGATCGGCTGAAACAATCCTGACACTCTCACAGAGCAGGTCAGAGAATGGACTCATCACACTCGTAGGTGCTAGCTTCGTTGAGGGCTCAGCCTAAAATACACGCTTTCGCAGTCGAGCTTCCCGAGCCCCAGCTTCCGTGCAATCCCTATTCGCCAGGCCAACCAAGGCCGAATCATCATAGAATCGTTGATGGTGCCGAGATGTGGTACTCAGAAGAGGGGTTCAGGCCGCACAAGGGTAGAGAGGAACATAGAAACAAAGAGAGAGCAGGAGAAAAGAAAAATAAAAGAAAAAAAGCTAGTGCATCCTGAGTTATGTGCGGGCCTCGTCGTGTGTGCTCGGGGACCTGCCATCAAGCAGAAGCCGAAGAGTGACCGTACAGAACACCATCATTCGACAGAAGATCACCCTCGTGACAGCCACACAAGTAGCTCACTGTGGGCCACGCTTTAGCGTTCAAAGTGTTTATCAATGTATAGAGGGATCCATCCTGCAAGGACTCCACTGGGTTGTGCTGAGTGACACCCTGTTCACCGCCACAATCAGAGCCGTTGATCCTCGGTAAGCCATCTGTGGCTGGTGGACCACGTTTCTAGCCCAAAGGGGAATGAGCGTACCTCGACCTCGGACGGTCAACACCGTCCGCGCATGGGACTAGAACTCAATCAGTAGTTCCGATCATCTCGCATTACATTGCAGGTTAAGATACTGGGTTGAGTCCTGGTATCTGGGAAAAAGCAAGAATTGTGGCGTCGATGACGAGGTCTTAGGTGTCAAGACGTGCCTCTTTTCCCCCGTCATGTTGATGTTCTCCGCTTACGAGACAAAATAATTTGCTCGTATTTTTCGTGTTTTGATAACACTGGGTTCTCTCCTAGAGTCATCAGTGAGACTCAATGTAGAGCAATCACAATGCCATCGGTTTCACTGCTTTGCATGGGCAATGTAAATACGGAACTTGGCCGCCCTGCCCTGTTTCAGCAGTCAAGGGATGTCGTCATCCATCCTGCGGTCTAATCAGCGATTGCATCTCCAAAACCAAACGTACTGTACTAGCGGCAGCGCAGAACCGTGGTGGTGTTCTCCGTCGGCGCCAGATGATGCATAGTAATCCGCGTAATCGAATGACTCCACCGTGTGTGTGTGTGTGTGTGTGCACATCTTAGCGCACTGTGCGTGGCTAACTCTGGAAGTAAAGGGCGCGAAGTCAAGAGCGTTAGCCTGCATTGCAAGGTGGATTGGCTTCCAATTATTGAGTTTCATGCAATTAGGTTTCATTCTCAATAGGCCCTCTATATCTCAACAAAAGCCGAAGAATAATGACCCGTTGGTCCGACCGCGAAAGTACCGTGATGGTGAAAGAGAGGAGAAGTTATCCGGACTGAGTAGTGGGGAAGAGCCAGCAGCGTTAGGGGGTGTGGGGCTCGTAACATCGGCTCTACCAGGGCTATTGTTTTTGATCTGCGCGAAGCACGATTTCCGCCATACTGAGGCTGAGGTGAGCTGTGGCTGGTCGATCCCTCTTGACCTAAATAGGCATGTAGTGTGGCGAAGTCTCCCTTGAATTGACTGCCAGGTGTGGCTTTCCCCCCCCCCTCCTTTTCCTGCTTCTGTCAGCAAGACTGGCTTTCTCAGGGCGGATGTGAGAAGATCATCCCTTACTAGCTTCGGTCTGTGGCATGTACCACTGAGTTCAATTGCGATCGATTCACCGGCCAAGCTGTGTACGTGACTCCGAATCGGGACTTCAGTTCGACCGCCGTAATTTGCTAGACAGGCGCTTGATTCAGAGTGACCGGCCTGACTAGGTCTGGGGTTCTGGTGATGTGTTGCTGGGGATGTGAAGGTGAAGATCGCCCGGGAGGTCACATTTGAAGCTGTCAAAACGTGGCTTCGGTAGCTTGACGATCACAAGGCCTCGGGGGTTCTTAGGTACCTAGTAGTGTACAAATCGTTTCAGGCCGCAAGGAGACAAACGCAAGTGTGATCGATTTTTCTGACTCTCGGACTTTCCACGGAGGAAGGGGGGAATGACTGGAAGGGAGGCGGGGAAAGAGGTGGAAAGTGAAGGGAACTTGGGGGGATCAACTCTTCAGATGGAAGGAAGGCGGAAAAAGAAAGACTGCGACGAACCATAGTTCGTGACTAGTCAATCAATCTCGGGTCTACTAAGTTGTTTAGTCAGTTTAAGCTTCACATTCATCTCCCCTGGCATGCAGTCATCCCATACAGTACACAATCTGACATCTCCCATTGCAGGCGAGATGCCATGGGGATTTCCAGGAATGCCACTGACACCCTTCGTCTCCATCGAGATAGGACAGGCAGTGATAGACAATTGTCTTTTGGCGCTTCTCTTGTCACGCTAAAATGGGTCTCTAGGTTTGCGCTTACGGATGGGGCAACAAAAGCAACTAGACTCGATGCAGGGTCAGAAAAAGTAAAAGTTTCGAGTCAAAGCAATGGATCTCACAGGTGAGTGGGTAATGATGATGCAGGCGCCCTTTTTTCTGGATCGTGCAGGCTTTATCTGTGGCTAACTTCTAATAACCTCTCAGTCTCCTGCATAACAGGGGTCCAGAGACTTCACTATGCAGATCTGCTCGGACTAGAACTTCAAAGGTCTAACCGAGATTGATTCCATCGTGGTGGCAAAGGTTCATTGACACAGTGAGCATTTACCTGGCCCAGATTTATACGGTCAATATTGCACCCTAGCTCACTCCATTTGTAGGCTCAAGGGTTCAATGCATATATGAAGGGCTCGGAATGCCTTCTCATCGATGCTTCTTTTCCTCATCCACAGATTCCATGAATGTCCACTGAACACACAGACCTCTCAAGGACACTTCATCGTTTCATTTGTGTTGAACGCGACTCTGTTGAGCGGCTACAAAGCATTTCATCTTTATCTCAGAAGTCTATCATATAGACCGCGCTTCGTCTCCTGTCTCGAAACAACCATGGTTCAAGGCAACGCAAGAGCAGACGCTGGGGGCTCTAGTCGGGAGTATGGAATCAATTTTGAGGTCGCGCCTCCGACCACTGTCGCCCCTGGGGTTTCCATATCATTACCAGTGGTTGTTGTGGTGAGACCGGTAGGAGCTCCAAGAGCCCCTACACAGCAGCTAGTTGCGCATATATCGCTCAGGAACGAAGCCGGGACCGCCCCTGCTCCAGGGCTTACGGGAGTACTTACGTCCAGTGTGCGCAGCAGCAGTGGGAATACAATCAGCGGTTATGCGCGGTTCGGGCCTCTCAAGTTCACTCAGGCTGGGAAGTTCAGGATGCGGGTCATGCTCGGTGCTGCCTCGTCCAATGGTGTATCTACGAGGGAGTATGTTGATTCTGGAATTATCACGGTACAAGCGGGTGCTGCACCTCCGCGTCCAAGTACGTATACCGTCAAGCTTGGCCCAGGTTGCCCATGACTAATTGAGTGATAGCACCTGCACAAGTCTCCAAGCTACAGAGCCTGATATCAGAAAATATTGATATCACAGTCGCAGACATCGCAGCATGGCAGGCTGCCTGAAGCTGAACTCGGGCACTCCCTGGTTCACCGTTTGCCCTTCGCGTTGATCGCGAATGTCTAGAGTGAATCTTGAGCTATGAGCTCTTTCTTCCTTTACTGTTGACGCTGTTCCCGGATCAATTCTAGCTGAAGAAAGCACCTTGCCCTGACTGTCACAGTGTGGAGCTCCATGTTGCAAGGTCTATGAGAGGATACGTACCGGGCATGACCCCAGATACAGAAAGCCAGCCATCATTAGATCTTAATCATTAATTCGATCGAAAGAGACATTCTACAGCATATTAGATACCACAACTAGAAGCAGCGACATATGTCCTCCTAGGTCTTTACTCGGTTGTTTTCTTTTCTCCAAAGCCGATGGCACTTTATATCTCAAAGCCGGGAAAGCATATTCCTCTCCTACTAGCCCTATATCACTTCCACCACGACCCCCACCATCTCCTCCCACCACCAAAAAGCTCAATGACCAGAAACGCCAACCAAGCAGCATCGCAACCACAATCACTCCCGTCCCGTTTCGCATCCACCCAAAGCACCTACCGGCCCCTCGAGACCCCGCTCCCGCCCTTGCATTTTCTTCATTCCGATTCCATCCCGATGACCCAAGATCTGCGTGCATTCCAGTGCGACGCGACTACACGTCAAGAAAGCTCGCATGCTCCTCATGCCACGTCCCTCTTGCTGACCGTCTTCTTCCTTCTATGCTTAGGTACCGCAACCAATCTGCTGTGTTATCGTTGGTAAGCACTCGCGTTCCGCAAGGGATGCACCCAGTACGAAACCATGGATATGCTGAGTAGATACCGGTGGTTCCGAATGGCCATTGCTCTCTGGCTGCTTCTTCTTCGGTTGTTTTTTTGCTTTGCTGTACTGTGAATTCTTACAATAACGGACTTCCATCAAAGACAACCTGGATCTAGTTGATCTCCTTCTGGACAGGGGATTTCACCCTCGTGCCGGGTTCATTAAGTTCATCTTATCAACCTCATCACCAAGATTTGCGTAAGTCGATGAAGAGTACTAAGTATAGACCGGGAAGACGGAATCCAGAACTCAATGTATACAATCAAAGAGCTCGTATACTCCTTTATACAAGGCGTGGGACAGAGAGTCACATAGCTGCATGACATCTTGTGAGATCTGATCCAGATGTCGAGATGATGATCAAAGACTGGGGGTGTCGCGGGTCGATCCGTCGGAAGTGGAGTTTCTTTCGAGTACGGAAATCTTTAGTTCAGGAGTAGATTCGTGAGCGAGGTGTTGCGGTGGGCGGGTATAGTAACCACTGGTACAAGCTATATACGACAAGTCGCGGCTCTGGGTATTGTTTACTGGTAAACGAATACAGTGTTCATCCACAGCATCTAAATTCTGGACTGGTGTATGTTAACGAATAGGACTAGAGGAACAATCAGAGAATATGAGTGGTGGTGACACCAGTTTTTAATATGAATATAGCTGCTATTAAAATCGACACATGCACCCAATCCACTCAATGCCGGCAGATGATCTATACCGACAAACAGAACCATAACTCAGGTACAGAACATTCAATGGCATTCTTCCAACATAAACGAGCCGAACGCTCAAGCAGAGTATCGGAGCTCCATGGAGTCTGCCCAGTAATCCGAAGTCCCTAAGCCCGACAATAGGCCCATGACACTGGCACATCCTCAACTCTCGATCCGCGAGGTCCGAAACAGTTCCCCTGCCCAAGACAGGACTCAATCCATCACGACCCTCCCCACTACTCTCCTCCATATGAAGCGACATGCTCGCAACTCAAGACCCATCAACGGTAAATGAACTGCCGCGAACCCGCCTCGCCGGGAATGAAGACGAGGATGAAGACGAAGACGAAGATCGCAAGGTGACCTTTCTGCCTCCATGAGGTTCATGTTCCGCTAAGCAAGGCGAGTCAACCCCCGATTGTACTTGCAGTGGCGGTGGAGGGACCCTTGACTTCGATCGGAAGATTCTTCGGAATGGAAACCCCTTTGTGAGAAGAGGATCTAGAGATCGTGGGTATTGTTGTTGTTGTTGTTTGTGTTCTTGGTATTTCTTTTGGCATTGCCCAACTGGGATTCAATCCTTGGTGTGGTGGTTGTGCAGCAGGCGGTCGACGCCGCCGCGCACGGTGTCGCGCAGACTGAAACCGCCGAAGAGCCAATCGTTGGAATGACGGCCGCAGTGGTTGACGGTGCCGCTGTAGCGGCGGTAGTCCTCGGTGCTCTTGCGGGAGTAGGCAGAGGAGGAGGAAGAGGAGGTGCGCTTGTGGGAGTGGTCATCGTGGACCTGGGTGGCTCTTGAGGGGGTCATTTTGAATGTCGTAGTGTGAGACTATTATTGTGGTGGTGGTGGTGGTGGTGGTGGTGGTAGTTGTGGTACTTGTAGTTGTCTTAGATAAACAAAGCCTGATCACTCAAACCCTCGACTCAAGTATCCGATAAAAACACAGAAAAGTAGAACAAAAACCTCAACCCGCAAACCCTCGGGAACAAGAAGGGTATTTATGCACCAGACTACCAACCCTCAACCCTCTGACCCCTCAATTTCAATTTCAGACTGCCGACTTGGCTACGCTACCAGCAATCGGGGGCCCACCTGGGGCCTAGCGGGCCAGCGGGCCAGCCTTAGTGTCGGACATAGGCGGGCTGGCGAATCGGGCGACGCCAGCAAGGAGGGAAAGGGGCTCCATCGATAGGGCTTTCAGCAAGAGTGGAGCGGTGAAGATCCAGCGTGCTCTCCACCCCTCTGCCCTACGAGTCGGCCGGTGTGCCAATCACAGTGCCATTCCGGTACTGTCAACCCCGTCAGGAGGCTCCAATTCACCGCTGCCTGTTCTTTACACTACGGTAGCACTTCGTATTCGGCATGCATACCTGTTCCTTTCCCCAAGAAAACGTGGACAACTCACACCACACCACACACCCAGACCATCATCAACCCTCTCACTCCCCTACAGCAACTTAAGGTATCTACCTTAGTATCGACCACCAATCCCAACACTACATGAAATAAAATCCTTCCAGAACCCCCATCTGACCACTGCACTGCACTGCACCTGGCACGCACCTCTCTCCCTCTCCCTCCCGTCTCACAAAAAGCAACAAAAAAAAAGAGAGAGAGAGAGAGAGAGAGAGATCACGCGTAAATCCGCCCCCACCCCGTCGAACGTGCTAACTGGGTTCTCCACTCCCCAGACCGGCCAATCCATCCAATAACCCACCACCGACAGAGTGATAGGGCTCACTAGGGCTGATAGTGCAGTCGGTCTCACATCTTAGCGCTTCAGCTTAGGGGGGGGATCTTCATTCCATTGATTCCGTCCGTTCCGTGAGCCATCCCCGCCGCCAGCCAGGTCAATTTTCTCAGGGGAACAGAACACACTCACACTTAGTCACTTACCGTAGTTAGACAACAGGTAACCGTGAGGGTGAGGAGGGTTGATAGGCAATAATTCGAGATTCGAGCAGAATGTTTCACCACGTTCCACGGACCAACTCAACTGGCCAGGTAGGTGTGTGCGGGCGTAAAAATAGCAGCGGGACTTGTACAGATGTCTCGGTTTCGGCTGGGTTAGCAACGCAGCAATAACGGTCGACTACGTCGCTCTGGCCCGGATACTGACGCTCAGTGGGACATGCCAGTTCTATCAGTTCTACTGGTTTCGAATTCGAACACTGCCAAATCCTCATACACGAACTCAGTGTGAACTACTCCGTATGCACTCAAGTCAAGAAGTCAAGAAGACAACATCCGCGGAGATCCACAACCACTGACTACACCAGTGCATCTGCCACCGAGTAGACGAAGCACCCATTCACACCCCGACAACCCCGACTCCCATCCCCACTCCACTCCCAGCAAGTGGGCACGTTGAGGCTCTTTCTCGGACCCAGTGACATCATGTTCAGCTGGAGTCACAGAATGCCAAGCACGACAGCATCTCCATGCCGCGTGAATTCGGCACGGTCGTTCCGGGCGCTGTCTACTGTCTGTCTATCTCTTTGACAGGTCCGAAGCACGGTCTCGTGCACTGATACAAGGCAAAAGATGCGCGGTTGCCCCGCGGTAATTCGCTCTGCAAGGGTTACAAAAATGTTTCTGCAAGAAGCCTACCTAGTTTTGAGGTATTATTATTTGTGTCCCTGTCCAATCTAGCTAGGCTACCGACCGACCGTAACATCACGCCGCAAAACCACGTGAATGACCCGACCGCCCGACCGCCCGCGCGCAACTCTGTCCGTCATGCAAACATGCAAATAACCTATCCCCGTATACCACTGCCCATGTATACCAGACGCCCGAAGCAGAATGCTAACACTGACCAGGACAAAATAGAACACGGTGAGAATGAGAAGCAGCAAAACAGGCAGAAGAAAAACCTACAAGACTCTCGAGCACACCAGCCTGAAATAGAATGAGAAGAGCCCGATCAAACGACACCATGTAGTGAACAAACCACTAAAGCAGCAGCACCTCACTCTTCTTCAAGCGGCCACAAACTCGCACTTGGCCGTTTCCAGGACCGCGGCTGCTCCGAATGACACCGCCGATGGTTCCTCTCCGACAGCAGATCCATTGCTCTCCCTCGCCGACCACCACCAGTACCACCACGACCACCTGCAACATCCACTACCGGCACTGACAACAATCCACCAGAAGTCGCGTCAACCTGACCTGCAGCATCTAACTTTCCGGCACGCGGCGAACTCGGCGGCGAAGGCACCAAGTACGACGTAAAGAGTACCTCCTCTCCATCGCCGACCGGATACTGAGTCGTCGTTGTGGGCATTACAAACAGCGACTTTGCCTTGTCCAACGGCGGCCGCACCATCTTCCTGAACGGTCCTCCATGTCCACTAGGGGATGTATGATCATCCTGCGGCGAGGAACCCCCTCGCGCGGAGGACGACCACCACGACGACCACCACCGTCGAGAACGATTATTCGGTGCCACTGCAGGCATCGCCCTCGTCCTCGTCAGCGAGGGCCCAATCCCCGCGGACGCAGCATCGTCCTCAAGTAAGTCTTCCGATCCAACTGGGACGAGGAAATGCTGTTTGAGGAGTTGCTGGTAGGACTTTTGTTGCTGCTGCTGGTACTGGTACTGTAGCTGCTGCTGCTGCTGGTGTGCAGACTGAAAGACCACCCAGTTTCGCCCCAGCGACTGAGGCTGTGTTCCACCACCGCAATAAGGCCAGGAGTGGCGTCGTCGATGATGCTCGCGATGATGATGAACCAGATATGGCATATCCACACTCCCACGCAGCTGCGATCAATGTCGGAATGATAGAACGCGACTCAGAAGTTAAAAGTTAGGACGTCTCTCAAGCCTTAAAGCAGGAGAACGCAACAGCGAAAGACGGAGTAATGATAAAGAGAGACTAAGAGTCACCAGGCTCTGCAATTAGTGAGTAAGTGAGAAGGAGACGTCGAGTCAAATAACACATCAAAAATCCTTCTTGAATAGAGTACAGAATTCGATTCACCCCGGGCTTCAGGGCAATCAAAACCAACCAGTCATCATGCAGTAAAAATAGATGACACATATCGGGAAGGGAAAGCGTAGCTAGGCAGTGACTCTTTTTGAAAAGGGCGTACCAGCCGCAGCCGCAGCAGCAGCCCTTTCGTGTATTAGAGTCATGAGGCCTGCACGTGCGAGGCGCACGCGGCGCAGCGTCAATGTTCCCCGATTGCCCAGAAGAGAAGTAGGCAGATGGAGCCTGGAGATCACCCGCTCTAAGTCAAGCCCGGTGCACTTGCAGGTGTGGACACTTAGTTTTCTGGCTTGACGGGGTTTGTCTGCAAGTCATACGGGACAAAAGCGGATAACTCCTGTTAGCTTTAGTTTGAGTCACGGAATGACTACATACCGTGGCTGGTTTTGCCCGTCAATGACGATTACCGGTTCATCAAAAGATCTTGAGTGAATTAAGCGAAGTTATTGATTTGTCGAAAGAAACAGGTCGATGTAATCATCATTTCTCAGGCACGCTGGGACATGAACCGCAGCTGTAGAAACGATTTCCAAGATTCGAGGATCTCATGAGGCCCGTCTTCAGCAGCAGTATGATCAGACGGACTATAAATCTTGTTCATTCCAAGGCACAGACTCCCCCCTCAATCCTCATCACAAGCGTCGTAGGAAAGATGCCCGGTTGGCCACTGTTCTCTGTCCCTGACTTGTCCCTGTCTGCGATCATTTGGTGATCGGCGGCGGGTTTGCCTTGCAGCAAGGGACAGACCGACCGTACCGTCCGTGGTATCTGCAGACCAACTTGCAGATGATGCGGGAAAAGGGTTGACAAGACAAATAAGAACAATGTCATCAACAAGAAACAGTCACGTGGTCTAATGGTTATGATTTCTCGTTCACATCAGCTGAACGACCCGAGAAGGTTCCCGGTTCGATCCCGGGCGTGACTATTTTTGTCGATCTCAGACGAGCATCGATATCGCATCATAGGCCGCAGTGGTCGGTTTTGTTTTAGGCTCCTTTTTTATTTTCATCGGAATTTCCTCGCACTATATATGTCCTAGTACTCCTTTCATCTAGTCTTATGACAGAGGCCTGGTTCGTAAGGCGAGAATGAAATCACTTTGATCTGGTCGTTCATTGTTGATCATTAGCTTCGAAGCAGAGAGTAACCGGGATATATATGTGCATGCCTCAGCATGCTCATTGCTCATGCGGGAACCCACCTTTTGTTGTTGGAAAATGAATCGTCACAGGACCTCGCGATCGTTCCTTACTTGGGTCCTTCGCTTTTCCAGCGGCTATCTTAGCCATATTGAGGACCATTCCTCTTGAAAACTCCTGCGTGGGAAAGTTTATTCGATCACTGTGGTCCCGCGTCGGCTCCCGAGCTGGCATCCCCAGTGTTAACCACTTGTCCGCGATTTGATCACTTTTCCATCGTGCAGCAAGACGAAGATTCTCCCCATCTCGCCACAGCTGTACCTCCGAGTCTCCCTTAGATGATTTCTTATGGCCGAAGAAGAGCTTGGACTTGGTCGTAAGAGATGTGGCACGCCTGGAGAACACGAGCTCGTGGGAGGATGCCAGTGAGCTCATGAAGCCCTGCAGGGTGAGCACTTCGTCGAAGCTTATCGCAACGCTTCTCGTCACCTTCTCGCTGTGGGAGAATCGAACCTGGGAGTCAGCACGGTACAATTGATCCACGTGTGATGATATGTAGTGGGTGTGAAATATATGCGGAAATCGAACACTGCGGCTGCCATGCTCATAGCTGTAGTCGATGTCTCTGTAGACATAATATACACCACTAGACTTCCAGCCCGCGTGTGTTTGACACACCATGATGGTCTTGTATTTCTTGTGATCCGGAGTGTCGTCCACTGCGTCGTAGACGTGACCCGAGCTTTGGGTCTGAGACCAGGAGAATATCGGTTTCGCGTTCAGACTCATGATAGCCTGCTCAAACTCCTCTGCTGCCTGCTCGGTTGACCATTCTATACTAATCCCGTTATTGGGATTCTTCTCATCATAAACATTGGAGTAAAGGGGGTTGTAGTTCCCATCAGTCTTATCGGATCGTTCTTGCCCAGTATCTGACCACTTCAGTAGCGCCTGCCTCGATCCTTTTTTGCGGTTGATTTGTACACAGCTCAGAGGCATGAACCAATCAATACACATTGGATCTTTGTCGGCCACAGAAGAACTGATGACCATTCTCCGGATGGATCGCCATGCTTCGCCAAATGATCTCTCTATAATGCGTACTTCACAGGATCGGTGAACCAAAGCTGGACTCATGGCTACCATGCTGGGTGCTTTGAGTTGCTCCAGTACCTCAACGGTGCCTCTATAGATCATAGTTTCGGTAATCTCGTCCGAGCTTACTGGCTCCCGGGGCCACACCGCATCGAAGTAGGCTTTCGGAACGCTGATGAACTGTACCAAGTCGGGCAAATACTGAAACGAGATAGAAACGCTGACCGTTTCAAACATCAGCGTCACCGGTTCCGTAGACTTGGCAACCGAAAGAATGTTGAGAGAGGCTTCTGAGACTTGAACAAGCTGGGCCAAATCTGCTGGCGTGACTATGACTGGGTCAAATTCAACCAATGTCTGTAATGAAGGGGGTATAACTCACAGTCCCGTTGGAGGCAAAAAGTGCCCATTTGATTGCATATGGTAATTTTCGGCTCACTGTCTCCTTCCTTGGTAGACAACAGAAGCATGTATGGGGCGCCTTTCGTTCTCATGCGAAGCTTCTTGCTACCTATCCCGGCGTTGACGAACGTGCGGAAGAAGACTTGTTCGTCCTCATTGCCTGCGTCTTCGATCTCGACCGTAGTATAACGGACATTGCCTAGACCTAAACTTGGATTGATATTCCCCGTACTTTCTTCGGGTTGTATTGTTTCCAAAATCTCCTGGTTGTGTGAATGAATGGCAGCATAGTCTGGAACATCGACGGAGCTGAACTGGGAGAAGTCTTCCCTAATACCCTGTAGTCTAGGTTAAGTGGGATCCAGCATATGTGCTTGAGCTACTCACTTCCGACAAATCGGAGACCATTTTACGATTCTCATTCAAGAACAATTCTTCCGGATTGCCAGTTCTGAGCACAACATCATATAGGATATATGAGGCCTTGAGCAGGTCAACATATGCTTGATGGCTGGAGGACCACGATAAAGTTGATGGGCTAACGCTTCCACGATTATCCAACGGGCTTGGCTTGTCCGCGTTGGCAAGGACTGCACGGGCCTGAGACTCTGTTAGATGTCGAATTATAGAAGCCAAAACGTACTGTGCCATACCTTCAGCAGCCACCACACAGCAATGTGTAACCAACCGCTCGTGGTGAGGTTCCGCACTTCCTGCCCTTTAACCACAGACGCATCAAACTTGAGAATGAGCTCAGCGTCCGGTTGGTGGAATCTATCTCGAGGCTCATAGCGCAGTGATCGACGAATCTGTTCCCGCGTCCGAGAGTGAGGTGACATATCTGTATCTGGCGTACCTTTCCCCACGAAGGCTGGAGTCCGAGAATGCAACACCTCTTTTTCGGTTGAGAATAGATCCATCGAGGGCATGTTGAAGTTTGTATTCCCCGATACGCTACTAGAAGGGGTAAGCGTACTTCCGGACATGACGGAGCCATCAGAGTATCCGGAGGCCATCGACTCTGTGGAGACTGACCCACGTGTGGGATCACTGCTGAAGCCATTGGGTGTCTTCACATCTGGATTGGTCGATTCGAAGATGGAGCTTCCTTCTAGCTCGGAGATCCCGACAAGGTGAGGTCTTCGAGATGATATTGGGGGTGGTGGTGGAAATATGGGAGATTTTTCGGCCTGTGGCGGCGGTGATGGTAAGGGAGACTTGTCTGTTTGTAAATTATCCAGCACTGAGTTGTTGAAGCTTCCTAGTGAATAACTGAAAGGGTCAATAACCATGATCCCAAGCCTTGGCACGACCAGGGTCCTTACCTCACAATCGAACTCATGCACAAGCCTAGATTATGCGCATGGGCGGATACCTCCGACCTCAACTCTTCAACTTGTCCTTGTTGTGTTGGCCAGTCCATCTTCTCCCAGAACTCCTTCTCGCTGCTGGCGCCAATGGCCCTGTATCTGGCCACTAGTTTATGGAGTGCATGCAGGGTCTCTAAGCAGGCATGAAGTGATGGCTGCAGGTCAACTCTGTGATCACCTCTCACACTTTCAACGCTGTTTTTCAGAGCACGAAGAGTATTATGGAGAGAGAGTAATCCGGCCACGAGTTGTTTGAAGCCGTCAGGCGCCTCGCCACGAACAAGATTGCAGTTATGATACAAGTCCCATGCTATTCTGATCAAATTGTATAGGGTGACATCCACGTTATCGACGGAAGTCATGATGTCGTAGAAGTGTGTCCGAGGCAAAGTCTCTGTGAGCATGAATGACCGGAAGTCGAGAAAGATTTCAAACTTTTGAGATCAAGCCCTAGCTGTCCTCACTTGTTCCAAGCGCTTTCAGTGAGGTTCTCACCCAAGTGTCGATCTCACCTATGGTCGAGGGACTAGACCATCGTGGGCTAATGGCATCTGGGATAGGCTTTGCTGCAATGACTGAGCAATAAGACACTAGGAAGAGCTTCTCAGAGCCAAGTCTGGTTCATCGAGTAGTGATCAGGTAGTTTCAACGAATGGGAAAGGTGACCGAAGAGTGGGCTGTGTGGGTTGCGGTCGGAAGTTCTTTCAACTCAAGTCGCGGCCACCAAACAGGCGACAAAGAGCTGAGGCGTGGTTCGCTTTCACACCTGCACCCCACACAAATCCCAAGAACACATCATGCTGTGATCGATTCTTCCTCGCTTATAATCACTGAAAAGGAGAGTAATAGGGTACGCTAGAGAGACAAGATTGGATCGCATGGCAATGTTCAGCCCAAGGTTGATGGCTCCGTCGAGGGTCTTGGAAGGTGCGCAGTCAAGCCTTCCAGAATGATGCGGGTAGATTTTTCTGCTACAACTGAGTCGCAGAGCCAACAGCAGATTTAAGAGTTTCTTCTATATTGCACAATGTCTCAGGCTATCTCAGATTACTTCTTGCATGCATTGCCTTGAGATAACTTTTTCTTCTCGAATGCTATGTCCAGCATCGCAAGCATTAACCACAACTACGATAAGACATGACAGGGATGCGAAGAAACAAAGCAGCCGGGGTTTGCGTCCTCAATAGCAACTATCGTATTGCTGCCCTTGGCATTGGCCACCCGGGATTCAGATCGCAGCATTGATAATAGCGAAGCAGATATGGTTTGCTGGCATCAACAGAGTGCCCCAAAGGGTGCCTCATGCAAACCTCATATCTCACATGACACTTTGCCACGATCCCTCAACTGGTCGAGTTGAAGCTCATGTTGTTGCCCTCCTTCTATTTAGAAGAGACAGCCAATGCTTGGCAGAGGCGGCTGTGGCCCTGGGCGCCATCGCGATGCCGATGGCAAGTGCGTTGACGACGCCGACGACGACTCTGGTGATGGCGACGGTGGTGACCCTAGCAAGTGCGACCCTGGGTACCATGCTGAATACACGTGCGTGCCAAATTCAAGACCATCAATCTACTAAGCACCACTGCTTGTATAAACCTATGAGGCCCACCTGTCGGCGACTGCAAATCGAAACTAGCTAGCTTGAAGATTCAAAAGGATGGAGAAGGCGGAAAAGAGGGTGGTGTCATACAAATTTTGCTGAACAATTTCATTTGGATAATGATGTTGTATTAATGAGAGGAGATTTTGCTCGTCACTGGAAATCAAGCCACTGCCTGCAATCAAGCCACATAAGCCGACCAAATTTCCAGACTAATATTACCCTTAAAGGGCTGAGAGGGTTTTCCTATTGCTATGTTTTTGAAGGGACTGAATTACCGTTAATCTGATTGAAGAGGCACTATTCCCTTGCAGAAACCTATTTCCTGAAGTACAGTAAAGTAGAAAAAAGAGACCAATCAGTTGTGATATACATGCGCTGTCACAAGAGGTCGAACGCTTCACACCCTGTTAGAGGGAATATCATTATACAAATCAGGATAAGATTGCATGCTCTGAATGTTAATTCGTCGCCAGCGTTGTAAGACTTGGTGCCCATACACTAGTGACTTGAGTCCAAGACCTAGTACCCGACATTCGATATCTTACTCGGAAGTTGTAACTGTGAATTTCTTGTCTCAACGTCAAATTCTTCGGGGCTCCGACTGAAGTGAATTCCAAGTCTGATCCTAGTTACACAAGGGAAGTATAGAGTAGTACTGTATAACAGTAATAGGATAAACTACCGACACTGCATATACAAAAGATCAGTCGTAACTGTGGATATCTGAGCATGCAACATGATACATAGAGTGGTATCTTCAGAAATTAGTCAATCATAAATGAATTACCTAGTAGTGGTGTCAAGGTTCCGTAATCGTGCTAGTATACTATAGTTTCCCAGCTACATGGTTACATGGAGACGATATTCGAGCTAGAAGTAACTATGGGATCTCGGCCAGCACCGGCCAACCGCCCACTTCCGAATCCGTCGAAAATACTATGGATGATGCTTTGATTCAACAGCAACCAGAATGTAGTAACCATGAACTCATGCCAGGAGCTCCCCTTCCTCGGCATCCTCAGCTCGGCTCAATTGCTACCTAGTACCTATGAAAAGAGTTCCCATCCCCTGAGAGAATCGTGAATCTCTCCCAGCCATCTTCACTTCATCCCTCTCTGTCGAATCTTGCCCTCTACTCATTTTTACCCTTGAATATTACGATGATGTATAAGGCAATTATCCCGATTGTACTCGGGCTGTCTTCTATCTTTCCTTCTGCTCTCGCAGACCCCACCTGCCTCGCTTCCTCGACTCCAGGGGGTGTAGCCAATAAGAATGCCTGCTGCCCGAGTCCCAGCAGCCAAGGAGAGGACCCGGTTGACGGCACTGTTTACGAATACAAGTGTGGCGCCTATGCAAAGAGAGACTATCTGTTTGGGGGGACTGCCTCCAGCGCCCTAGACTGTGCCCGGCAGTGTGCAGCACAAGCAACCTGCCATGCCGCCAATTGGGGTCCAATTAGTAACGAATGTCATCTGTACGGCTCCGGATTCCAGCAGAAGGCTGATACCTCCGGTGACTGGATCCTCCTGGTCCGGACCGATCGTGCAGCCCAAGAATGCCAGGATGACATCGACCAAGCAGTTACGGCAGAGAAGGCGGACTGCCAGACTAAGCTGGACGATAAGGATCTGGATAAGACGCAGCGGTGAATGCTGAGAAGTCGGCCTGCACCCAGCAAGTCAACAACGAGAAGTCGGCCTGCGCCCAGCAAGTCAACAACGAGAAGTCGGCCTGCGCCCAGCAAGTCAACAACGAGAAGGCGGCCTGCACCCAGCAAGCAAATAACAGAAAAAGCATTCTCGGAAAGAGAAACTACAAAGTCTACTATGAAAAGCGTAAGAGGGATTGATTGTTCTCTTTCTGTCTCAGTTGGTATAGCTAATGTGAAAAATGGCGCATACAGATCATAGGACTAGGGGGAGGCAAGTGAACGTGCCCAGTCTCCCATCACCTCACCTCTGTTGGGAAGCCTGTGCTCTGGATTCCGAGTGCCGGAGTGCATATTGGCAGAGGAACACTCTCTGCGTAAAGAACTACTTTAGCGTCACGACAGGAAGCTTCTACGATCATGATAAGGTCCATACGGCTATATTCGAGTAGGGAGACTATCAACCCATCCCCGCTTTTCCAGCTTTCAACAATCAGGGCCGACAGCGCTGTAACTTCAGGGGCTTTGCTCTGGATGGAGGTCTGGAAGTCAATCAGGGAGGACTAGTAAGGAAGCTTGCGCAGGCAGAGGGCATCTTTGGGCCAATAAGCTATATACTTTTGTACTTTGTTTTTTATATTAAACAGCTTAATAAGCGAAAGCGATGCCAAGTTGGACCTAAAGTAAAAAGAGAAACTTGCTTGATTCCTGCAGTAATCCAGTTTGTTAGCTTAAGACTAAGATCTTAGTCTGATGCCATGCGGAATTTGGTTGGTGGCATGTCCGAATAGTCAATAGGGGTTATTGCAAATTGGCACTAGTAGCCCACCGTACCCAACACCTTAGCTTCATTCTCACCATCAGCTCTTTTTTCTCGGTAGACCATATCTTATATAATAGCGTGAGAATTCCTTCTAGAGACAGTGCACGCGACTCTCTCTCTTCGTTTTTCGTACCCAAACCTACGAAACGCAAAATGAACTCCCAGTTCAGAATCATCGAGCACACTATTCCTTGCTCTTCCATTCGTGAATACCACCACGCAGCCAAGACAGACAAACCATTGCAATTAGCAATCAAGCAATACACCCCACTCAACAACACCAGTCCCAGTCAGGATGGCATATCGATCATAGCAGGACATGCGAATGGTATTCCCAGGGTCAGCAATAACTCTGTTCAGAATGGTGCACTGTATCAGCCTACTAACGACCAAAACCTTAACGTAGGAGTGTTATGAGCCTCTTTGGGATGAGATGATGATAAGCTTCGAGGGGAAAATCAAGGCTATCTGGTTCGCGGACTGCTCCAACCAAGGCGCCAGTGGAGTGTTGAACGAAGATAACCTTGGCGACGATCGTGAGACACACCTCCATATGCACTACTCGCTCAATGATGGAAAAGGATTTGCGGATCATGGTCACTATAGCGAACTGGTTTGACCACTCTCGAGATCTGCTGGGTATGGTGAACCATTTCAGTGATCAGATCCAGCCACCAATCGTGGGAGTTGCACACAGTTTCAGCTGCTCACAATTGTACTTGTCCAGTATTCTCCCGCAAAGTAAAAGCTTTGGCACTAATATCTCTCAATTTCAGTGTTCATCTGTCAATAATGCATCCTCGGCTCTCTACCCACTCAACGCCCCAAGAAGACCCCTCCTACCGGATGCCGTGACTTTGACCACTACCAAAGCGCAGGAGGCCTGGAAATACTTGCGCCTCAATGCAACACCCCAGAAAGACGGTGATAACAAGAGTGGTTTTCTTACAAGGACAGAGCGTTTTCTAGGCCCGGACCTAGCCATCTCAGCCAAGGAAGGCGACAATAACAACCGGAGTTATGTGACAGTATGCCCGTGGTCATGTATTGCCTTTGAGCTTCTTCCATACGTCCGGCCACCAGTCTTCCTCATCTTCGGAGAGAAAAGTCATATCAACACCCCCGCGCGGAGGCAGGACAAGCTGGATCGAGTTGGGACAGGGCTTGGCGGAGGCGGGCAAGTTCGAGCTGAAGTCTTGTTTGGAACCTCCCACATGGCACCGCTGGAGAAGATGCACGATACAGCTTGTCTGATGTCTGGCTGGTTAGACTCTCAGTTGAAGGCATAGCGCGAGGAACTGCAGTTTTGGATGCGCCACGACAGCAAGAAGTCTGAACAGGGTGGAAAGGCTTTATCGGCCCAATGGATGGAGTACATGCAGTCGCCAGTGGATACTAAGCGTGAGACGAGGAAAAGGCCGAGTCATCTATAACTTGATGATAGTACTCGGATTAGGTAGAGGCATGAGAGACTACTTGTGTATCATTGACACCTGATCTTACCAGGTATTACTTCTGCCACACGAAGTGTATGCTGCTTCAAGCAGTACTCCGGGATCCTGGATGTTGCATCATCACCATCAACAAGAGAGAATCTGAACAATTATGAGATATTCCCAAAACGCTAAGCACACACTTGATATTTGACACCTAGATTAAATTTGCACCGACAAGGTTCAGTATCAGCTCTCATCCAGCTCCGAACACCGAATCTATTCCGACAAACGCCGAACTAGATGCACTACACATAAAAGCGACGATAATGCATCTCTCGAAATCATTTCAGATTCCAAGCTTAGACGAAAGGAAACCATGAGCCTACACTTGGAGAAGTCAAACCAATGCAGCAATGATGCATTGGAGGGGAATGAGTCCTCTTCCGCCCATTCTGACGATGACCTCCAACACCTACTCCATGTCGCAGACTCTCTACCGCCTCGGGTCTGGATAGCAGCATCAATCGTCGTTTTCGAAAGATTTACCTACGAGGGCACCCAAAGCATCTTTCGTACGCATATTGCAAAGTTCTTCACAAAGTCTATTGCCTAGAGCAGCATAGCTTACTGGTTCTTTTTTAAGAGAATTACCTACAACATAGCCCCTCCGATTCGATCCCCGGGGCACTTGGCCTTGGGGAATCACGAGCCACTACGGTCAATCTGGCATTCACAGTCTTGGTGAATATTCTGCCATTGCCGATTTCGATCTTGGTAGATGGTCGATTGGGACGGTACCTGGCTCTGCAGATCTTCTTCGTGTGGGGGCCAATCGGATAATCTTTTTGAATTCACACATTCGCTGATGAATGGTAGAATCTATGCACTGGGATCTTTGACTCTCTTCATCACTTCCCTACCTGTCATGATGCATAACGGTACTGCGGCACCGGGTTTCGCCGTGGGAGCTGCGCTGATTGCCATTGGGCTTGGAGGGGTTCTGGCCTCACTTCAACCTTTCATCGGTAAGTGATCTCATTGCTGTTCACTCACCCCCTTCGGGTAAAGAGGATGCTTATCAACTTAATTCTTGACGTTGCAGCGGATCAATATACAGATCCCGGAGGGCGCATTGAGACTCGACCAAATGGCCGGTGGGTAGTGGTGGACCGCGACCTCACCATCCAATACATCTACAGTGTCTACTACTGGTACGCCAGCTATACCACTCCTCGATCTCCATGACTGACTCCGAGATTAACTCGACTTAGGATGACTAACCTTGGGGCCATGGGGGCTTTAGCCACTACGATGATGGAGAGATATGTTGGGTTCTGGTCGAGTTATCTCCTGGCTCTTTGCTCCGTGTTGGTGTGCCTCGTCATTGTGCAAGCAGCAGGGAGGATTTTCGGCAAGTGCTGCCTCTCAACCATGTGAACAAGCCTGACTGACGATGAGCAGTCCATCCTCCACCACAAAGCTCCGTTCTTCCTCAGGCCGCCCAATGTCTCTGGTACGCATGCCTGAGTGGTTTCAACCTCGAAGCATGCTATCCTCAGACCCAACTCACGATGCACCAGCGTGTCGTTCCATGGGATGAAGGATTTATCGCGGAGCTTCGAAGCGGGCTATCCGCCTTCAAAATCTGGTGAATTGTCCCAGTAACACAGCACCAGGTCTTAGCTAACCAACACATCCTAGCATGGGCTGGCCCATCTTCTGGCTCTGCATGTCCCAAGCCTCTCAGCAAGGCATATCTCAGGCCGGCACAATGCAAAGCCACGGCATTCCCAACGACGTTCTCAAGGTTTCCAACCCAGTGGCATATATCCTCTTCGGGATTTTGGTCCAGAAGGTGTTATACCCGTTTCTGCAGCGCATCGGGATCTTGTTCAACCCAGTCAACCGCATCACCCTTGGATTTCTCATCATGTCCTTAGCCATTACCTATTTTGCCGTTCTTCAAGCTGCAACCTACCACACAAGACCCTGCTATGATCACCCATTGGCCTGTGCTGCATCGAACAGTGATCACGGCCAGATTCCAAATCAGATCCACATCTTGAGCCAGCTCCCGACATACATCATCATCGCGCTGGCCGAGGTGTTCTGCTGGCCGACGGGCGCAGAATACCTTTACAGCCATTCGCCAAAGAGCATGAAGTCGGTGATGCAGGCGTGCTATGTGGGAACGTTGGCGCTCGGCTACGGGCTGGGTATGGCACTGTCACCGCTTGCAAAGGACCCCTACCTTGTGATTCTTTGGTCGTTGGCAGCTGGGTTGGTGTTTGTCTGTGCTTGTGTCTTTTGGGTGGCCTTTCGTCGGCTGGGACGGGACTCTAGTGGTTAGAACAGGATGTATCCTTCGGAGTTTCACCATTGAGAAGTGTTTGGGAATTATGACATTGAACTGAGGGGAGCTAAGAACAATAGGATCGAGCTAGCGGAAATGAGACTATATGGACACAAGGAGTTGAACAGCAGGCGGGCTCGTCAATTGAAACCATAACTCTCGTCGATACTGAAGAGAAAGCTCGTTGCTAGTTGAATTGCTGCTACGCCCTTGAAACAAAAGGAGAGCATGAAAGACTCGCCTCTTCTCAAAGAGATTGATCCGGCTCGCTGCAACATAATCCTGTGGATGGTATAGTACAAAGCAAGGAGTTAGTTTTACGGCAACAAGGTATACCAATAGACCAAATCAATGCAGATTATGAGTAGATCTGATAAGCCTTCAGTGAGTGTTGCCAGAAAGCACACAAGAGAGCTTCGCGGTCTGGTACAATCGACTGTGCGAGTAGCTCTTTGTTGTCTTCAGGCGGGACATCCAGACATCGACACAAAGAACTCGAACGACAACATTGGATTCCTGCGAGAAAGCCCTGGTACTGTACTTCGGAGAGCGAGGTTGTTTATACTGCCTGCAAAAGAGGATTCCCAGGCAGAGCTGAAAGAAGCTGGAAATAGCATGAAAGAAAGCACACACAAAGCATCGAGGCATGGTGAGTGGGGCGCCACCATCCCCAAAACAGACAAGTCCCACCTGCCTGAGGCCGCCGGATCGCGCATCGACGCGACTTTCTTTGAGGGCGAGATCTCTCAGGGGGGGAAAGACCACTTCCTCTTAAACCTCAAGAGACTTAATTGACTTGTTCCTTCTCGTTCATTGTCCTTCCCCGATCAATCACCACGTCTCCAACCCGCCCACCATGACACTTAAAGACTCGGTCGAGTCCATCCTCACGACCGCGCAGTCCCACCTCACGAACATAGCCTCAAACCTGCACTCGCACCTGCTCAGCACCACCATTGCTGCGCAGACCGTTGATCGCATCACGAACCCCGCGCCTCCTCCCGCCGTGGCATTCCCCCAGCCGAACGCACCCGTCCACACCGACGACAACCTTCTCCAACAAGCCCTCCTGTACGACTACAGCGCGATCATGGCCCAGCCGTTTGTGCTGGACGTGCCCACCGTCAGCTGCCTCGTCATGGCCTTCCTCCCGATGCTGATCGCCTACATCATGGGCCGCCGGCTCATCCCGGCGCACCAAGACCTGGCCAGCCTGCTCTTCTTCTGGCACGCGTACGACGCGCTCACGCACTTCCTGATCGAGGGCTCCTTCCTGTACCACTGCTTCTTCAGCTCCATCACCATCTCCGCCACCCAGTCCCGCTTCGGCCCCGTGTTCCTGAACCAGCGCGACCGCGCCTACGGCGCCACCTACGGGGCCTCGTGGGACCCCACCGCCCGCCTGTGGCAGGAGTACGCCAAGGCCGACCACCGCTGGGGCGGCGCCGACCCCACCGTCATCTCCATCGAGCTGCTGACCGTCCTGCTCGGGGGCCCCGCCGCCGCCTACATCTGCTACAGCCTGTACCGGCTGTCGCACGGGCGGCTGGGCAGCAAGCAGCGCGGCGTGGTCGTGGCCCGGACCTGGCTGGTGGCCGCCTGTCTGGCCACCGCCGAGCTGTACGGCGGCTTCATGACCTTCGTGCCGGAGTGGTTGGCCGGCAGCCCCGCGCTGAACACGAGCCACTGGATGTACGTGTATGTCTACCTGACGTTCTTCAACGGGCTGTGGGTCATCGTGCCCGTCTGGGTCATCTGGCGCGCGCAGAAGGAGATCGTCCGCGCCTTTGTCGGTGGCACGCCCGAGTTGATGGGCGGCGCTGCTAGCTCTGCTGCGGCTCCTTCGCGGAAGAGATAAGTAAAAACTTTATGGATTGTATAGTTGATATCGAGTGTGCGATTTGCGCCGTTCTGCTTTGTATTATGGATCTCTTTTCTTTCTTATCCAAGAGACTGTTGTTCATCTACCATGTATATTTGGTGTATATACCCTGTAGCTAAAACCTGTGATTGTTGTTCCTGAGACGGTACTTGTGAGGTTAGGAAAGAGTAGCCGAGGCAGCGAACTAACCTCACTAGTCGTGGCGGTCTCGTGATATAACCTCTAGCCGGCACTCAAGTCCTCGTCGTTGCCCGAAACATCCCCCCTACCCGTAATGGATCAACTTCGACTTTCCCCAGGAGATGACTACGAGTTATTGCGCTCTATTGCATCTTCGACTTCTCGCATTTGCTTTTCGTTGCTTGAATAATGGACCCCCAAGCACATATCCATGAAGATTACGTGCGAATCCCCCACTGCTCACACTGCGGCTGGAAGTTCTATAGAGACATTCTCGGGCAGTGGTACGAAGGTCTAACCCAGGTCCGGCCATCCGTTCAAACAATGCGCAATTTTCAACGTAATGGTACACTCCGTTTCTCTCAGACAGACTATCTAGTCTCTCGTGTCGAAGCCTTACCATCTACCTCTCCCACTGCGCGCGACAAGAGCTATTGAGAGAGATCCTATGGTGTGGGGGCTTGGGGCTTGGTGGATTGCTGACAGCCGGCTGATCCGAATGCAGGATGAAATCAAATGGATGTTCGGAGGCGATGTCGATCTCATTGCCCGCCAGATCGGTGAGCCTTCTAACATATGATTTGACATGGAATTGATCTGATTTGTCTCGTAGAAGGAAATACTTGGTGACAGCTGCTGTCACGGAGCGGAGACAAGGGGGCTTGGTTAGTCGAGGGGCATGGCAGAAGTATGTTCTCAATTATTCAGCATACGTACCAGGACTTGAAAGTGAAACAGCTGTACCGGAACACCCAGAGAACACTTCTAGCCCAGCCCGATCATGAGGGCGACGTGTGCTTGTCCCAGCATGTCTCGGGACACAATTCGCCAAATTCCTGCATGTGCGTGTCTGAAGAAAGCCCTTCGTCTGGACCAATATGACAACGCGCAAGACATGAGCTGTTTTTGATGCCCGGCCGGGTAAATCTCTGTCGGTTTAGAAGCTAGAACGCCAGGTTCACCTCTCGACTTACACCCAAGTCGCCGGGTATCAATATAGTACATTCTCACATTCTTCAGTGATATGCGGGGAACGCTCATTGAAAAGCCTGTGCATGGATTCCCACAAGTAACTTCAAGTTCGTCAGTCCGTTCGAAGGAAGGACGTCTTTTTTAACGGATCAAAGTCGAATATGGCATATATCAAGGCAACTCATGCCTCAACTGATCTTTGTGGCCCACCAGCTCAATCCGCGTGGGCTCACTATGCAGCTCGCCTAGCCTCGATTCCCCGGTAGCCTCATACATATAACCCGCATTCTGTGGCTGCGACGACACACCCGGCTGGTACCCGGGGGACTGCGTCTTCTTCCGGCGTCGCATCAGCAGCCAGATGGCGGCCGCCAACGCAGCGACACCTAGAACCCCTCCAACCACGCCCCCGGCAACCGCCCCTGTATTGACCCCGTGTGAATGGGCAGTCGATGCAGCCGTTGTCGTCGTTGTCGAAGATACCGCCGTTCCGCTCGTTCCAGTCGTCGTTGCAGTTCCTGTTATCGTCGCTGTACCCGAAGTAGCAGTCGCACTCGCAGTCGTTTCTAACCCAACGCCACCCAAAACACCCCTTAGCCCTCAAACTTATATCCCGCATAAACCCCAAATCCCAGTGCAAGGAGGATGGAACGAAATACCTTGCGCAATAACATTCAACGCCGAAAACGACGCATCCCCCTGAAATCCTGCCGGCGCACACCCGACCCACGTCTCCTTCTTCACCCCGAACCCCTGGGTATCGCCCTCGCAGCAGAAATACCCGCTGTAGTTGTACAGGGCCCACTGGGCGTCGGCGCACACGGGCGGGTCCTCGATCTGGGCGGTGCAGTCGGTCCAGCTCGGGCAGCAGACGTTATTGGGGATGCTGACCTTGCTGCCGGGGCAGTAGGAACCCGACGGGCAGCAGGCGTACCAGGTGTCCCAGGTGCGGCCGCAGCTGACCTCGTCGGCGAGGCAGGTGTTGTTGCGGCGGGAGGCGAAGCCTTGGATTTCGGTGGTGTTGTCGGTCATTGTGTAGTCCTTCGTTGTGGGGGTGAAATTGCCGGGTGGAAGAGGATGGGGAGAGTAAGATGAGATGTGAAGAAATTAGGAGTGAGCGTGGGGAGTGAGACTGCCACTAACTTAACTACCACTGCCACTAGTACATTAGTTAGGGTACGGAGAAAGGAAAGTGTAAGAAGAGAAGAGGAACCCTAGGTACCTTGCCTACCCTACCTACTTAAGCTATGCTATGTATTTCCGTGACTTTCCCCACTCCCCGTCTGTCCCTGCGCTAAAATGTCTAAAATGTATCGGGCACGGGCAACGGGGCCAGGGTCAAATCGAGTGGAGAATTCGCATTGACATCGACGTGCCCGTTGGCTGCTGGCATTCCTCGCGCAGCTAGTGTGATTGCGATCGGCGGGTCGCTTACCCTGGTGATGAAGATGGGACAGGACTAGTCCAACTAACCGACTCAGTAAGTGCTCGTATATGTACTCCGTAGACTATCTCACTAGATGAGGGAGGTCAAGGTGTGATGATCTCGATTTGATCCTTTCATCCTTTTGAACTGAGCAGATGGTCTTCCATTTGCAGAGTATCCGGTAGCTGCCTCTGCCATCCAAACAATGTACAGCAATGTTCTTCCGAGACAACCAGGGTAGAATTCACGGGTTAATCAATGCTGTCAGAATTGGAAGATGACGTGAGCCCCCCCCCCCCTCCCCCTTCCCCTTCCCACCCCCCGCATACTCCGTAGTGATGGATGGATGCAGACCCACTTATGCGGCTGAGGCTGTATTAGTTGCTTGTGAGATTCCACTCATGCCTTGCACATAACGAATGGGTGCGAGCCATTTTCGCAGGTACAGTCGGTGCACGGGTGGTATATAAGCAGACAGCCAAGGTTCCGGGAAGAAGCGAACGGAATCCATATCTATTGTACAGAAACCATAATGCCCTCCTCCACCTTTGCCTCGTCAGCCTTATTCCATCCATTCTCGCTCTAGCCCTATAGCCTAACCAAACCAGAGTCCAACCATAGCACGAAGGACACCCCCCCCCCCCCCCCGGGCTAGAAAGGCAAGAACTCCCACATGGGCCCAATCATCAACAAATCCTCCAATCCCATGCCCGGCACCAATTCCTCCGTCTCCGTCTCCGTCTCCATCCCAACAACAACAACCTCGGGGCTCGTTGTCGTCGTGGACGTCGTAACCGTAGACGCAGACGGAACCTGACTTCTCTGCCGCTGTCGCTGCCGCAAGGCCTCCTCCTGCCTCGCATGGGCATCCCGCCACATGGCGATCCGAGAAGTCACCTTGCTAAACACCCTCGGGACAAGGGTCCCTTCCTCGCGGGCGACCGTCACCGCATCCGCCACCTTCTGCGTGAGTCGGTCGATCGTGGCCTGATAATCTATGACCTGGCGCGCGTACTCCCTGTCCCAGAGGCTCTGTGCTGGGCTATCGTCGTCGTCGCCGTCGTCGTCTCCATCGTCGTAGACGGAGATGTGGGACAGGATCAAGAAGCCGTGGCCGAGTTGGCACCAGAGGAGGTAGGGCATGTGGAAGAAGGCGGAGGAGGGGATGGCGAAGAAGGTGTCGAAGAAGGATTTCACGGCGTGGAGACAGGCGTGCAGGGTGGTGAGGTGGGTGGGCGGGTAGGTGGTCTTCCTGAAGTCGGGGTCGCGGCGGAGGGCGGTGCGGTAGACGAAGAGTTCGAGGTTGTGGTATTGGAGGAGGAGGAATGCTGTCGCATTATTAGGTCCCTTGTTAAAAGTGCTCTTGGTTTTCTTGTGATGCGGGGGGAAGGGGCTTACAGGACTGTGTGGGATCGTCGAAAGCAAGCGCAGGCTTGAGCTGTTCGAGCTCCTTCTGCAGCCATCGGATGGCAATTCCTCTGTGTGAGCAGCCCGAGGAGCTAATCGAATCATGCGGGTGGTCTGGCTGAAGGGTGCGGTGGATTTTCTCCGCCATGCGAGCGAGATCGACCAGACATAACAGGTATCGATCGGATTCTCCTTGCGCCGCTGCTTGGAGCACTTGGTAGCTCTCTTCCATGTAGCTTGTATACTGCATGGGCTCGGACTCCCCTAGACACATCGAGATCCTGGCTGGGTCAGTCGTAGCATCGTCAAAACCGAGGATGATGAGACATACATCGTGACGAGGTAGAAGCACCCCAGATAAGCCTTGCGCTCTTCCAGAATCCGGCCCGGGCCGGACGGCCGCTCAAACTGTCTGCACTTCATATACGACAACACGGATTGCGGCGCCCCGCTCGACACATCTCTGGCTAAGCCCAGGTTTTTGCTCTGAGCCACCAGAAGATGGAGATAGTTGCACAGTTGTTCCGGCGAGGGGACGTGGATATGCGCCCTATTTCACACACACACCCCCACGGCGGTCAAAGCTGTAATCAAATAGTGAACGATCAAGAGGGGGGCGACTCACCACGCAAGGAAGAGAAGAAACCCCTGAAAGAGATCCATACTAGCTTCTCCGTTGACCATGACCCGTTCAACCAGGTACGCCTTGACCTTCCCGGCGATGTCCCACTGCGTCTCCTGATCCTGGCAGGCGATCATGGACATGACCATGTGGAGGAACGGTTTGCGGAGGAGAAGCTCATCATCCGACAGAGGGGAGGCGCACGCAACGAACGGGAAGCGCGTCGCCATGCGCTGGTGGAAGACGGGGATTGTCGCCTGCGGTGTCTCGTCGGACCCGCTCGAAGAATGGGTCTGTGGTTGTGGCATCTGGGGCATCTGGCCGACGGGTGTCAGGCACCCGCAGTTGGAGATTATGCCTTCAATGGGCTGCTGTGTGGCCCCCAGTAGTGAGGTCATGTTCTCCAGTTTCTTCTCTAATCGTCGCACGTCCCTGGAGTGGGTGTTCTTGGCGTCAATTATGGCAGTGCGAGAGGATGGACAGCACGTACGTCAACGTTCTGGTTCGGGGCTTGCCCAGACTGTGCGCTCCTGGGGCTTGCTTCGTGCATTCTTTCCGTAGACGATGGCATCTGCTTCGCTGTCAGTATGACTCCGGAACTACATGATGTTTCTCAAGCATTGCACCCATACCTCTGACAGGCTTGGCTGGTTGGCCCGGGATCGCACCGGGTCTTGGCCTTGGAACATGGCCGGCATGCTTTGAGTGGCGTAACTTCCTGGCTGCGCATGACGAACACACAGTTAGAGTGAGAATAAACTCGCTTGGGTGAATCTAGAAGAACGAGGCAAGCTCCAGGCTGGGAGCCGGTTGAAGAGCGTAAAGGACAGGAGCTGATGACTTTGAACGGGGACGGGATTCCGTGTCCGTTGTTTCTGCCTGAGGCAGCAGGGCTCCGTTCTCCGACTTGGGGGCGGAAATATAGGCATGGACCAAAGTTTATTATCGTTGAAATTGTGAGTTGGATTCGATATAGTGGTGGTCAATTTGATATTGAGCACAACCTGAGCTATGAAGAGGATTCATACTACATCAATTATGCAACTGTCGAGTCTCACATGAACTCATCCGACAAATCTTATCATTGGCCTAGATTTCCAAAGACTTAGTCTAAGTATATCAACAACACCTTATCAATCTCAGCGCTAAATCAGCTGTGTGTATGACGTACCACGTGGAACCTGTTCATCTAGAACAACGAGCCCCACCAGAGATGGGTACAGTAACCAGGGATTCTAATGACATCTTCTGTCTATCCCGACAACGCTATTGTGATTGAAACGGAGAGTAGAGTGCGTATGAGCCAAGAGGTCTACAAGAATTTGGGGAAATACAAGATCAGGAGGATGTTTAAGCAACTTGTCGAATTATGATTTCTGATTGTATTGGGTATTTGAGCCATTCAATCATGGCAAATGTATGTGATGCAAGACATGTTCAACCACAGCCAAATCCAACAACGTATGTACAGTCCAAGCAAGCTTCAACTCCTGGCGAAGCGCGGTGAAATGGTGGTCGGAGGTAGGTGTGATCGTACTATTCAGGCGTTAGTGATTGATCGTGGTGCATATGATGTGACTTGGTTGGCTAACTTACTTTACCAGCGTCCGCCGGGACCGCCTTGAGGGCCACCGTGACCGTGAGGGCCGCCGGGACCACCAGGGCCTCCAGGGCCTCCAGGGCCGCCGTGAGGACCACCGTGAGGGCCGCCAGGACCACCAGGGCCACCAGGGCCGCCGGGACCGCCGTGAGGACCGCCTTGAGGGCCACCAAAGTGTTCAGGACCGCCAGGGCCTCCGGGGCCTCCAGGGCCGCCGTGAGGACCGCCTTGAGGACCGCCGTGAGGACCGCCGGGACCGCCAGGGCCAGGAGGACCGCCCTGGGGGCCGCCGTGGTGAGGGGGGTTTTCGTGGTGGTTGTGGTGGTGGAAGAGACCCATTGTGAAAGATAGATAGAGGATAGATGGTTTGTTTGTTTGATGAGGAACACAGAAGGAACGGAGGTGGTCAGCCCCTCTTATATAGACAGACAGTCGCTCAGCCAAGCAGTGGAGCTCGCAGAGCAGACCCAGACTTTCCCTCCCTCCTTCCAGAAATGTGGCACACATCATAGCCACATACGACATCATCGGGCTAGACAGGCAACGCAGATCGGGGCTTGGCTATCAATCGAAACAGCCTCTTGAGTCAATAAACCCCGATGACACTACCGCTGACAAAACTCCGGCAGGGGGGCTGATGAATACTCGAATGATGTTGCCTATCCAGGGGGAGAGAGAGCTGGGGAGAGTGGGCGCCCCCCGATCTATCGCCCCAATCTTTGGGAGTCTTGGCATTTTCCGCTGCCACTCATTGATTTAGGGTTTTGCGTGCCTTTCGAAGTCCACGGGTGGTACGTACGCGGTTCCTGACGCGTCAGGACGGGTGCTGCCAATGACCCGACTCACGCCTGTTGACGATGATGTCTCGACTATGCGCAATTGCTGCAACCCTTGATTGAAGACAGATAGACAGAGAACATACAGGGTCTTGCACTGTTCCTCCATCGGCGTGGTCAACAGACTGCGCCATGATGGTTGATGTTCCCACCGAGGGCGTCGCTAGCCGCTCCAGCGCCACCAAAAGTGGATAGAGGCATACGTACGCACGCAGCTCGACGGTCCCCACCCCAACCGCTGCAGCCCTTCAGCCTTAGGGGCGACCGGCTAATCGCTTCACCATCACATCATCCCATCGGTGCTTGGCGGTCCCTATATGAGAGGGGCGCAGTAGCACACTATTGTTTCCAATGTTGCAAGAGCCGGAGTCGGGGACATCTTGGCAGCACGTTTAAGCGATGCGATTAATTGCGTCGGAGGGAAGTCATGCGTAGGAGTAGAGTGTTCTAAATGGAGATTCCCAGCGCCAAAATCCATCCATAGTCGAGCCGAGACTGATAGCTAGGCAGTCTTCATAGCGGTCCTGACTTCTGTTCTATCGAAGCTTATCGAAAGGAGGAAGATCAGTTGCTCCGAGGACGATCGACGTGCCGCCCGACGATTCCGGGGAAATGGAGCGCCTTCCGGAGGGCAGGATCCCTTGGGTGATTCTATAATAGGTAGCAGGACGTCATAATGTTCGTCAGCTGTGCAGAGGGTAGACTGTGGCCACGTCTGCCATGACAACACCGACATCATTCGAGAGGAGAGTCGACATCACAGAATAATTTCGTTGATGCTTATCGGTCACGTGTCGATAGTCTAGGCCGCTTTGAATCCCGCTTAGTCATGGAGAGTCTCCACACCTCGGGAAATTCCCGAGGATCTTCCCTGCGCCTCGGTGACCGACCTCGGAAGTCGGGCTCAAATTCCAGTTTGGGACTGAGCGGCCACCTCCGCCCCCGACATGGTAGTCTACCTGTGATCCATCGAAAGAAGCACAAGAAGACTTCGACCGAAGGGGGAAAAGGTCCCATCTTCCAAAGAGCTCATGAGGCGCGTTGCAAAGCAAGCAGAACAGACTTTGCGTTTACTCGTGTCCGCAAAGCACACTGCACTGTTTAGTCTACAATCGTTACACTTCATCCACTATTTGGACAAGCTCAAATTATTCATTGTGGAAGAATAGCCAAAACTAAGCTAAGCAGAGTTACTCTAAGCTGGCTTCCAGATACTATGCAACTGTATAAGACCACCATCCTACCTACTCAGCAGGTCAGTGAAACGCTCTTCCGGCAAATTCATCATTGCCAGTCATCCCGCTCGACCTATCGCTCCCAGTGGCTGCTGCCGATGGCAACAATGTGTCCAACTGCTCCTGGGTAGGCGCGGTCACAGCTTTTAGAATGGTCACAGCTCTACCCGACGGAAGTTCATAACGTGCCCCCGTGCAGTCAAAGTCAATAGCTCGAATTTCCTCCTGAGGATCCTGCCTGACCACCAGCCCAACCGTATTCTCTCTCACATCGTCCATCAATTCCCTATCGAAGAGTGACCGGTAAACGTCTCGCAGGCCCATCATCTCCGATGGCTTAATCTTCGAGAGGACAGCGCCCATGCGCTCGGAATCCATCACGCCCACTGCGAGAGCACGATTAAGGCCTGGGATGGCGCGAGTGGCACTGCCTCGTCCCAACCAGTAAGGCTCATGGTAGATGAAAAGAGGGTAGGTTTCGACGGGGGTATTGATCACGGAATCGATCAGGCTGGCTAAGTTGGCAAGCTGTTCCGCTAGCTGCTCAACGGTTGTCGGTCCCCCCTCGGTACCTACGTCCGGTGCATTGGTTGTTGGTTCCTCTTGCTTGGCTTGCTCTGTTTCTGTCGTCGGGGGAGTGGACGAAAATTCCGCTGTCGAGGGATCAGCCGTTGACGCCGTGGCTGCCCTTTCTGACGCCTGCTGAGCTTTTGCTGCTCTCCTCCTTTCCCTCCTCTGCCTTGCCTTTGACTTTCTCTTGGCCATGTACTGCACTTCCGGCCACCTTCTTGGTGTCAAATCAGCCTCTAAAAGCAGCATTAGGAGTACTCAGCAGACAAAAGGCTTGGTGATAGCGCTGGCTTACGGGAAAGCCAATCTTGCACTCTTTCGGCGTGGTCGATGTCCTTGGAATGACGCAGTAAGCCCGGCTGAGGATGACTATGAGCGGAGTGATCGACGAACTGCTGATTGCGAGGTGGATAAGATGCTGATGATGGATAATGATATAGATGACTGTTTTCGATGTGCTGTATAGAAGGAGGAATAGATGGGGGGATAGAGGGAGGAATCATGTCTCCGCGATGTTTTGGTTTTCTCCGGATGAACCTTCGCGGTCTTGAGGTAGGATCGACCCGAGACATAATTTGGATATAGTAATGGTAAGTGGATGAGGGTCGTTGGGAGATGGGATAGAGTGGTGCATTCCTCCTAGTCAAACCCATTATAGAGGGACATCAAACTGGCTCGGAAGGCGCATCCTTCCCTAGGACGGTTGCTAGTTTGTTGCCTAGGTACGACTGGCTCCTGCCCTTCTGAAAGGGAAAAGGGAGCCCCTCCTCCGGAACTCATTTCCTAGCTCACGACAAACACATGGTACCTGATATACAGAAGGAGGGGGGATTACCCTCAATCCATGGTTCCGTGCAATGGGGAGGCACAGTAACCATGCTTGACATGACCATCACATTCACTCATTAGCCAACGAAAAAGACGATGGCTTTTGACTGCTTGAACCTGTTCTTCTTGCAGCATGCACTGAATGTCCCATGCTTTGTGCTTCCCTTTGGGAAGAACCACACACAGGAAACCATCCAGCAGCTCCACGTGTAGGCGAAAGTCGGCTACCGTGCCCAAATCTCTGCCGAAGTTGAAGCTATAAACATTCAAATGCCGAAGACTGGTGACGGAGAAGTGGCCGCCTTTGATGTTCATTGCTCCCCAGTCGCGCTGCAGCCGCAAATAAGTGATCAAGCTGCGAATGTGCGGGTCCGTCAGGGTTCGGATCTCCTGACGGACTGCGGCGGCTGTGTTGGCAACTTGAATCAAGTCCTCATTGTGCATGTTGAGATAATGTGCCGCGATGATCCCTTTGTCGATGTTGACTTTCTCTGTCAGGGACGACTGTGGCACGTGCAGCATGGCGACCATGTTCCCGAGATATAGGTCGGGCCAGGGGGGCCTCATGCGAGGTCGGAGGTTGGCCGCAAAGGAGATTGTGTATTCACCCTCGTGTAGTGCTGTGACTTGATCCTGACGCAGACACACCGCAAGAAGGGAAGTCAGCACATCATGGCATGAGATGTAGTCCGGCGAGGTCACATTTGTCTCGTGCTGGTGGTTGGTGGATAGTAAGGCAGTACAAACACCTTTCAACCGACGGATCGTTCGGTCCGGCACGTTGAATCGGAAGGATTCGAGGAACGGCGGTGCTATTTCCGAATGGCACTTTGCAGGGGGTAAACATGATAAAGGGCTTTCCGCGCTGTAACTGGCGGAAAAGTCTTTCCATACGCTTTTGCCGGTTGCATTTTCAAGGCACAATTGCTGACGCAATTTCATGTTGACTTCATGTAGGTCTGTCGTGCTCTGTGCACCACTGCAGCAATGGCTTAGAACACCGAGAATGTTACCAACCCCGGTGCCGTCAAAGACCAGATGGTTGAAGCTGACACCCAGAAGAATCCCATCCTTCATTATGTTGGCGGCAAATCTTATAGCAGGCTGGGGTTGCGTGAGATCCAAAACTGTCGGCAGGGGTGCGTACTTCTTGGAGAATTCCAATTCTTCATCTCCCGTGCAGGTGGAGATGCTCCCAAGTACTGTTACTAATTCATGAGAATGGTCTCTAACTTGGAGTAAAGATACGGACTGAGTTGAACCAGAGGGAGGTCGGATGCAGTGAACGTTCTCGGGAAATTTGATATCGGAGGACACCACATCGTACGTGATAAATGGAATGACCTCGGTGAGCTTTCTAATGCCGCTTCGAAGTGACCCCAAGCCCTTTTCTGGCTGCTGCAGGCTGAAAGAGAGGTAGAAGGTGAAATACACCTTTGGGATGCTATGGTCGAGGGGTGACAGAACGTGCCCGTCGGGATCGGAGATAGACATCTCTTGGAACAATTGACCGAGTGGGAACCACAGAAAGAGGGCAATGATCTTGAGGTCTGATTGTAGTCAGTACTCGTGCACTTTTCAGCACTTTTCAGTGCCTCTTCCTGGTCACGGTATGAATAGTCTCGAGGTACCTATGGGCAGGGTCAAGTGCCAACGGTCTTTCTAATAGGACCGGGGGGACGTTCGACTCCTTCCTAATGTATACTAACACGTGCCTTAATATCAGGATTCTCCCCTGATGACCGGAAAAGCTTGCATAGATAGCTGAGTCAAATGCCTCACTCGCTCGAGCAATCACCAAGAAACCGATCTTAGATGCAGATAACCAGGGTTGAGCGGACAATGAACTGATCATGGAACAGGTGATCTAATTAGAAAGAAGGTAACGGCCCGGAAACATCCGAAAAGAAGCACAGCTCATGGGAAGATCTGAAGTGGCATGGGGAGGTTGTGGTAGAGTTTTCGTGTTGTCTCGCCTGCAACCACTCACCCTCCCTGGAAACCTCATCCTCTCCCCGATGGGGGTGAGCCGCGAGGAGAAATCCCCAAGCGCTGTCGGAACACCCCATGATTGTGTACATATCCAGCCTCGCAGCTATTCTCAATGATAAATCTTCAGTCAAAGCCTCGATTATAGCAGTTTGCTGCCTCTGAAGATACATCATGGTCCAAATTGCTTACCCGTTCGTACTATCATACAGTTTCGCCTTTATGACAAACTCTCCCAAACGTGGTAGCTCAACCAAACAATCTCAACCTATGAACTCCCACCGCAGGAATATTTCCCCAAAGAATTTCCAAAAGTGAACCATAAACAGTCCTCTAGCTCAATGAACATCAAGGACAACCGAAACCCGCCAACCGTCCGAAGTCCGAAACCTCTAAGCACCCGCAGGCTTGCTCTCCCCCTTCTTCCTATTGACCTTAGTCTCCAACTTTCACTCATACCCCTTCTCGTGGATCTTATTCTAATTGATCCAGACAATCTCGACGTTCCCATGGGCGATGGTCTCCGGTAGCTCGACGCTGTAGAAGATGCCGGTCATCGCGGGGGTCTTGTCGTGCGGAAAGATGAGGTAGGCGGTGCCCACCGTCTGCTGCGCGTATTACTTGGAGAAGGCCTGCTGGGACTACTTGGGGAAGGCCTGCTGGGAGAGGGTGAAGGTGGCCGCGTCGACGTTCTTGTAGTGGCCCTCTGGAAGAAGTTGACGTTCTGCCAGATGTCGCGCACCGAGGTGAGGTGCTGCCCGTTCGTCCACTTGACCAGCTCGTTGATGGACTTCTCCGGCTGGCCAATGAAGAAGCTCATGAGTGGGTTCCTGCTTGGAATATCGATCGAGGATGCTTGTGAGGCTCAACATCAATTAGAAGTTGTTCGTTGGGAGCCTATGATAGTCTTAGTAAGCCACCTAAACCAGTCAATGGAGACCAAGTTGGGAATCTGACAGGATTCTCATCCCTTTCACTCAACAGGCGCAATGTCACAGCCGTGCTAGTATGATCTCCGAACAATTCTCGCCAACATCAGCAGCTCGACCCAGGACACCCCAAAGCTCTCCATCATCCACTCAGTAGGGAGCTCCTGCTCAATTACATCGTGAGACACGGAAAGCAAACCTTTCTTTCAGACACCGTTCTCGCTCTCTGCTCTCTCATACAAAGACGCACATCTCTATTATGGGGTCATCTTTGGGAAGGCACGTGCACGAGAAAGTTGAAACAGACACCACCAGCGGCGATCTCCAAGACATTCGAGACCTGTACCAGTCAACCGATCCTGAAAAGCAACCCAGCCTACTAGCCCACATCGCCGCCCGGGCGGCAGGCAAAGCTCAGCTCGACATATTGGACTGGGTCCTCAGCGAGGGGTTTCACGTCGCCCCAGGCTCCTTGAACAATGAGTTCTACCATCAAGCCTGCTACGCACAATCCCTTGCCGTCTGGAAGAGCCTGGTCAAGAACGGGCTCGATCTGAACGGCCACCACAGCGAGGTCTTCGGCGATGCGCTGAGTCTAGCAGCCTACTACGGCAATGTGGAAATCGCGCGCTTCCTGCTGGAGAACGGACAGGATCCCAACGAGGCGTGGGGCGGGTACGATGACCTGGAGCCCGGCGTGGCCGTGTTAGCTGGCAAGAAGCCGTCCGTGGAGATCCTGCGGTTGATGCTGCAGCATGGATGGCGCCAGGGGAGAAGTGCCGCGCACATTGCCGCGGCGGAGCTGGGTAATATGGAGGCGCTGAAGCTGCTGGTGGAGCATGGGCCGGATCTGGAGGAAGCCAGTGGGTGGTGGACGAACTGTGGAATCGTGGAGGCGGATCAATGGGGCACGGCGTTGTATCGTGCGGCGTATAAGGGCCAGCGAGAGCCGGTGATGTATCTGCTGGGCAAAGGGGCGAATGTTCACTTTAGAGATGAGATGGGGCGATCGAATCTGTGGGCTGCAAAGCAGGGAGGGAATGAGGAGGTGATTGAGTTGGTGAAATCGGCTGGTCTGGAGGATGAGTGAGTGACAGTCATAACATGCTAATTGCTGATACGTTCTCAGAACGATGGCATAATCATGGCCTTCTTCAGTATATCTTACCAATGTAGTTCATCTGAAGGTGTTTGACAAAGGCTTTCTTTTGAGGAAACACAGACTTATTCGTCTCGTTGATATGGTAGATCGAGAATGAAAGATTAATTGAGAAGCCAATCGTCACTAGAAGTCAATTTGTTGATCTCTGGAATTTCACTCGCGTGGACAATTCTGCATAGATGTGGAGAGATAGAGAATAAACATGCTCGTGGATGGTGGAGCGGCGGGGTGTTTGTGGTGCCTGAACCGACTGGCCGCCCAGCCCAGCCCCAGACCCAGACCCATTCCCAGTCAGTCCCACTGCAATCCCAGCCTCTTCCAGGTCTTCTCCCACTAAGTTCCCGCTCGTGCCCTTTCTCTTCAGGCCTCAACTCACTCCATCTTCCTTCCTGTTTGTTTACCTTGACTCCGATTACTCTGGTTGACTCCGTTTGACTCTTTTTTCCTCCTAACTCCTCCTAACTCCTCCCATTCCTCCAGATAATTCCTCTCTTTGGTACCTCCATGTCGACAGCACCACACTCAGGTCCAGGCCTGAGAGATCTCGAGAAAGAATTGACTTGTTCGGTAAGTTTGGTGACATGAACCACTGGAATGCTGCGGGAGAGTTGAAGGGTGTCCCTCCCCCCCCCCACCACCACCATGATTCGACGCTCTCCATTCGCCTCCCTTGCGTGCCAGCTCATCTGTCAGAACGCGACATAACCTCCATTCTCCTTGGAACGGAACGGAAAAGGAAGATCATCGATGGAAAAATATGCAGGAAACTAATGACAGTCAACTCCACCTAGATTTGTACTGACCTTCTCTACCAACCCCTCACCCTCCTCAACTGCCTCCACACCTTCTGCGGCTCGTGCCTTAAGGAGTGGTTCGCCGTACAAGGAACCCGTTCCCGACCGTCTTCGTCCGCCCGCTTCACCTGCCCATCATGCCGAGCTGCCGTGCGCGACACCCGTCCCAATGCGACCGTGACGACATTGTTGGATATGGTCTTGGCGGCCAGTCCCGACCGGGGCAAATCCGCCGCGGAGAAGGAGGAGGTTGCGCAGAGGTATAAACCGGGCGACTCAGTCTTTCCGTCCACGGATGCGGGTTCAGATGCGGAGGATCGAAGGGTGCTGGAGGAAGTGAGGGCTTTGAGTTTGCAAGACAGTCGGTCGGGATATCGTCAACAACAACAGCAACAGCGCTCGCGACATTCGTCGCGGAGTCGTCATCGGCGGGTGGAGGGCACGGGTACCGATTCGGATGAGCGTCGAAGGGAGGATGGTCGGTCTCGACGACGACGGGAGGGCTCTTCACGACGACAACCACGGCGGACGACAGCTGGGGAGGAGGGTCCGGAACGGTCGACAAGGCGGGTGGAACATCAGTCGAGCTTAAGGTCGCTGCTCAGTTTGTCGGATACGGAAACGATGCAAGAGGAGATCTTGCGACAGATCTTTGAGGAGGGGTTGTTGGATGATATCGATCTGGATAACATGGGTCCGTCACAGGAGGAAGAGCTCAGTGAGCGCATTGCGGATGCGTATCGTCGAAGGCATAGGCTACGAGCACGGTCTCAGCAGCAACGGACGGAACCTCGAGAAAACTCGCAGACCCCGTCTTCTCGGCCTCGCGCGCGATCCCAGTCTGTGCAAAGGGCGGAAAATGGTACAGGTGCTGCTGCTATGAGGGATACGCGAGAGTCGAATGGCGGTCCCCCGGTATCGAGACCATATCTTCTGGATCCGCTTGCCGCGCGTGATGGGCATTCGGGCCATCAAAGACGTCTGTCAGACCAAGGGGGAACTAGGACTCGTCGAAGGACGTCGCCTGTACCGGTCGGCGCGGCGTCCTCTTCGGAAGTCTCGCTGCGGCCTGCGGCGCGATCGTCAAGTGACATGGTTGCTGATCGACCCCGAAACTCGCAAGCTGGTCGCGTCCGCACAGCGGAGGCTTCAGCAGCATTCCGGTCACGCCGTGCCACTGCATCTGAACAGAACGTTCCCAACATCTGGGTTGAAGGGGCAAGGGAGAGGCAGCTTCGCCCGTCTGGAAGATCGTCGATTGATTCTCCTCGAGTGGCCGCGGGTTTGAATCACAGGGGACGCAACGGCTCTTGGCCTTCAAGCCCGGATGAGCCCTCAACAGCGTCGCCTCCAACCAGCTCTTTAGTGGCCGAGGTAGGTGTCGCAGCAAGGCAGGAGCCTCGTTCACGACCTTCATCCTCTCGATCAAACGCGCCTCCCCGTTCTGCGACACTGTACATGGAACCATCAATCAAGTGCGACCGGTGCGATAAGCCCAACATACAGTATGACCTACATAAGAAGTGTCCCACATGTAAAGATGGAAACTTCCACCTATGTCTGCGATGCTATCGCACCGGGCGCGGCTGCCTCAATTGGGCTGGCTTCGGAGCGTCCGCAAAAGCGGATCTCGAACGCATTCGCGCATCATCGACCGGTGAGCCTCGATCCCCTGTCGATACATCGCATATACTCCAATCTTGCAGGTATCTTCGAGCACCAGAATCTGCCTATCGATCCGACAGAGACGGGCGAATGGTCACCAACGACGACCCCGCCCGAAGATTGCAGACTGGGCTGTTCTGTGACAGCTGCCATTCATCAGCAAACGACTGCCTCTGGAAGTGTAATCAATGCAACGAAGGAGACTGGGGCTTTTGCAACCGCTGCGTCAACCAAGGTCGCTGCTGCACGCACGCCCTGCTTCCCATCTGCCGCATCACCCGCGATAGCCCATTAGCATCGCCAACAGGGGCATTCACAATCGCCCCAAATGGCGCCTCAAACGACTGCAGTGACGCCTCCGGGTCAGGGACTGAGATCTTCAAGATTCTTTCTTTCACCACAAATTGCGACATTTGCACGCACCCGATCCTCGCATCAACGCTCCGCTTCCACTGCCTTGTATGCAATGACGGCGACTACGACATCTGCGCGAATTGCTACCTGCGCCTTGTTGCCACTGGCAAGATTCGCAAGGAGAACGGTCACAATGGCTGGAGGCGCTGCATCAAGGGGCACCGTATGATAGTCGTTGGCTTCGAAGATCACGACGAGGGGCAGCGCCGTGTCATCGTCAGGGATCTAGTAGGCGGATGTGCCTTGAACGACGAACACCTTCAACAGCCGTCATCTTCTCCATTTGCTGTTCCTACTCCTACAAGCATCCATGCGACTGCGTCGACTCCTGGAACTCCGAACTCTCCTTTCCCTCATTCCACTACATCATTTTCGTCGTCTGCTGCAACTGGAACAGGGCCAGGAATTGCATCGCCCGAATTCGCACCCGGCGACTGGCTTTGGAAGGAAGGGTCGGAGCGACGCAAAAAGGCCTCCCGTCTTCGTCCCTGGCCACTTGGCGGCGAGCGCGATCGCACCGCCCTTACGTCTCCTCCGTCCTCAGAACCCAGCACCCCAAATACGCCGACATTCGCTGCTCCAGTCCTTCCCACCTCCGCTGCACCGGCATCGGCATCAAGACGCTTTCCTCCAGATGGAGGCGTTGGGCTGATTGTCCATGCTCTGTGGTCGTGGTACCCTGAAGACGGCGTCAAAGATGAACTGATGTTCCCTCGCGGTGCTGAAATCACCGAAGCCGAGAACATCAACGATGACTGGTACTGGGGCTGTTATGCCGGCTTGACGGGTTTGTTTCCGGGCTCGCATGTGCATGTGGTGGATGAGGTCGTCTAGTATCGGTGATGGCGATGGCTAGAAGGTCTTGATACAGGTACTCGAGGCAGGTTTACCTGGGGGGTTGTGCTTGAGGGTCTTTTCTTTTCTGTTTTGCATGCTTCTGGTTTTGTTTCTGATTTCTTATGACCGACTGACATGGGTGTGAGACGGGCCATTTCTTACGACATGCATGAATGATGTAGCATATGATGATGATTATGAATTATGACTTACCTTCGATATCATGAGAATGACTGTCTTATATTGCGCTGGCATGTAGAGTCTAAGTCGAATCAACATCCAGGAACGGTCTATCGGATAAGGCTTGCACCAGGGAGATCAATCCAGTCTCTGAATCCGACCCAAACCCACCAGAAGAGAACCGAACCTAAATGCCCAACTCCCACAACCAGACATCCATCTTCCATCCTTCATCCTTCATGAACACCGGAGGAAGCACCCCCCGGCTCCCTCACCATACTAAACAACCCCGCCTCCGCATCCTCGCGCACCACCATAAACCCCATCCGCTCATACACGGGCACCCCGGCGCGCGTCGAATCGATATACACGGGCATTCCCGTGCGGTCCGCCAGCTCACACCCCCACCGGACCAACATGGTCGCCGCTCCACGTCTCCGGTGCTGCGGGTGCGTCACCAACATATCGAGATCTATGTTTACGGTCAGTAACTTATCATCATCAACATCCTCCCCCCCCCCAAAAATCAAAAAGAAAGCAGACCCAGGGAAGAAATACAATAATACCCCCCCGTCCTCGACGCCATAACCTCCCTCCTCACCACCTCACACCCGCCAAAGAACCGCTCACACAACGCCGCATCCGAGTCCGCGTGCCACTCCGGGAACCGGGCGCCGCGGTGGCCCGGATCGAGATCCCATTTCCCGTAGGCGATTATACTGGTGTCGGGGTCGGCGGCAGGACCGTCTGCAGTCGCGTCCGGTGCGGCAGCGGCACCCGGATCCACCACCTTCAGGTACCGGACCCCGGCCTTCTGCTCCAGATCCTGGCGGTTGGCGGCGGCCCACCAGGCGCGCAGGCCCGGCTTGTCGGGGAACATCTGGCGGTCGGTGGGGGTGGTGAAGCCGGCGTAGAAGAGGTGGGTTAGGGATGGGAGGTCGGGGGAGGTGACGGGGTGGAGTTGGAGGGGTGGGGTTGGGATTGGCATTGCTGGTGCTGGTGCTTTGGTGGCTTGGTGGTTTGGGGATCGGGATCGGGGGTGGGAGCTGTTGAGTTAGCTGAGGAGGGGAGGGATTTTGTCGTGCTGTGTGCTGTGTGCTGTGCTGTGCTGTGGGGGTTGGTGGTGGTGAAGGCATGTAGTTCTTTTTTGGCGGGAGGACAGATGGATACTTATATTGTTACTTCAAGGTTCTTACTTGTTAACAGCTTTGGACTGCACTGGTGAGAAGATGCTCTTGTGTGCCGATGGACGGATGAATAAGTTAACTTAGTTACTACTTGGTAACTTACTGCGTACAGGGCTAGGTTAGTTAGTTAGTAGCCCGTCGGACTAGCCCGCCTTCATTATCGTCGGCGTCGGCGTCAGCCTCAGCCTCAGTCAGCTCTCAGCCCACCCTCACCCTGCTTATCTTTAGATTAAGACTGAACAATCTTGCGCAGATACTTCAGCTGTCCCGGCCGCGCTTCCAGGAAGAAAACCTCACTGATGGGTCTGTGATCGGATATAAGCCTGAGGCTTACAGCACCTTATTGATGGGAACTTCCTAGGTGACGTGTAGATATAGGCCGAGACTAGTTTGCAGGATGCACTGTTTGTTGAGGACTATTGTGGATTGGGGGCTGTGGGAACCCTTCCATACCAGTGTTCCGTGAACTAGGAACTATTATGCATACAGCCCTTGGGATTGAACTTGGGAGATGTAAGCCGCTTCGGTATGATTCAGGGTGCTTGCTGGCTATAGTTAGCCTGGGACTTGTCGCTGCAGACTACCGATTCCCCGGCTTTGCAGACAAAAGACCGTAGTTTGAGCCATCGACAAGAAACAGGAAACGTATGCAAAGTCAATGATATCCAAACTGCAACTCCAGGAAAATTAGTACAGATGTAGATGAACGCTCAATCTCTTTGAAACCCCACCCAACCCCAAACCCAACATCAGTAATTCCCCTCCCGGTCCTTCTCCCAGAACCAATGATACAGATCCTTGTGGGTGCCATCGTCCTCGACATAGTCCCCCACCATCTCCGCCGTCTCGTTATTCCCCAACGGATTGGCCTCCTCGGGCTCCCCCTGTGCGGTCAGGGAGTGCATCACCTCCTCCGCGCCCTGCTTGGTCTTCTCAGCTAAGTCACGAGCCCCCTCCCGCGCGACGTCGGCATACTCCTCGGCCTGTTCGCGGGCGCGTTGGATCAGCTCCTCGGGGCTCGGGTACTTGCGCAGCGCGATCAGCAGCAGGTAATAGCTCTGCACGATGGCCGAGTACACCGCGTCCTTGGCCAGCATGGTGAAACCGTGCGAGAAGAAGCCCTTGAGGACCTCCGCCGGCAGACCCGCGTACAGGCCCGCGACGCCTTCCGTGCGAGCAATGTTGATGACATTGCTGACGATGGCCGGCGTGAACGAGATCCCCTCGTCCGTCTCCGCGTTGCCGTTCTCCTTCGCCTGCTCCCCACCTGAAGCTTTTTGCGCCGATGACGACGACGAAGAGTCATCGCCCATGACCTGCGCACGGGTCTTGGCCTTGGAGAAGGGATACGTCACCGCTGAGGCCGCCGACTTGCTCAGCGCCGCCAGCAAGAACGTGACCGCCGGCGAGAGGGAGCTTGATTTCTGCGTCGGATCCCGCCGCCGCCGCCGCGACAGCAGCGCATACTTCAGCACCTCATTCAAGAAGAACGTCAACGACGGATTGAGCGTCAAGATCAACGAGGCCGAATACCCGGACCAGAACCCGCGCAGCCCCTTCTCGGCGCGAATCCGCGCCGCAATTTCCCTCGTACTGCTTCCCACCGACCCTTTCTTACCAGCAGTCTGCTTCCTCGCCACAATATTCGCCAACGGCGTCGTGAACAGCTTCGCAAACGCCCCCGCCACCACCCCAATCACCAACTCATCCAACACCGGCAACACGGTACTCTTCCTCCGCGTGCCACCACCAAATCGAGCCCGGATCCTCCGCTGCCGCAAAAACTCATACGCCAGGAAGAACAAAAACGAGTCGAACACCGACTTGGCGGTGTCCTGCGCGAGACCCGTATAGAAGCTCCCCAGTCCCCCTTCCTGCGCGTAGATCTTGCGGGCGGCGTCGAGGACACCGGCGTAGCCACCATCATCATCGTCTCCAGCATTTTGGTCTTTTAACTTCGCCTTCCCATCTTCTGATTCGTGCTGGTTCGGGCGTTTCGTCTGCTGCGTCTGCAGCCGCGCCACGATCAGACTCAGCGGATACGTCGCCACATTGCTCAGGGCCGCGCCGATGGCGCCGGCCAGGGCATTGCCCAGCGCCGGCAGAGCGGGGCCCCGCAGCGCCGCCTGTTTCCAGTCTTGATCCTGGGGTTGGGGTCGGCGAGGCTGTTCGTAGCGGTGGTAGAGTTGGTAGGAGTCCTAGATGTCGAATGACGCTTAAGTTAGCGCTTGCTATGAGATGTGGTGAACCATTTCCCAAGTGATGCGTAGGCCGCGTTTGGAGTTATATAAGAGAGTCAAAGGGGAAAGGGGGTAACGTACCAGCTCCGCCTCATAGGACATCTTGTATTCTGACATTGTTCATCACGGTGTATACCTTTGGGCTAGATCGGTCGATTCGTTTTGGGAGAAGGTGGTCGCGTCAGGACATGGGCGGTCTGTTTGGGAGATCTTGGTCTTCTAGTATGTTTGCGTTGTGGTGATGAATGGCAAGCGCAGTCTGGCTCAAAATACTTGATAATTAAGAGAAATCAGGAGACAAGGTGGAAGAGTATCAGTCGACGGTGCATCGTTCCACTTTGTTCTAGTAAGTAGGTAGGTATGTAGCCCATTCATCCATCAGACGGCATGGTGTGATGACCGAGGTTGATTGACCCGAAAGGGAGAGGACGGGAGGGGGGCCGGGGCCCATTACATCATCGCCCCGGGGCGGGTCTGTGCGACTCTCACTCTGGAGCATGTGATTCTGTCCCCGTCCGTCCCTCTACTGCATAACTCTGCTAAAGCACCGTGAGATCACGGAGAGTCAAAATTCACGCATGGGAGTGACCGACAACCCGCCAATCAGGCTGACTGCCATTAATCTGGGATCAATAGGAGAAACGTCACAGGCTGATGGGAAGTTCTTCATTCATCTATCCACCCAAAGAATGCTTGACGCGACCGATCTACACGCAAACAACGAGATCGACAACTTTGGGTGCTGCAGCTCACATAAAAGACCTCCCAAGCCAGAATCCACTGTCCTGGTAGAAAAAGAAAACAGGAGAAGATTAGAAACAGATGATATTAACGACCAATGCCCGACCAGATCCTGAAACCCCGTAACCCATTGCATGAAGCGAAAAGCATCCCAAGCAAAAGAAGACCGAAGACAAATTTGTCGTCTCTCGTGATCGTCGCATTTAATCCATCCATCCATTTCATGAACCCATCCTCCAGTTGTACTCCGAAGATTGGCGCATGGCGACAGAAAAGAGAATACATCGTGTTGGCAAGCCAATTGATGGGCTAGCGATGGAGAACAAGTTGAACAGACGAGATGATGTAACGATAGAGAGATCGAAGCAAAACAGACGGCATTTAACCACCGAAACCGTAGAGGGTGCGGCCCTGGCGCTTGAGGGCGTACACAACGTCCAGCGAGGTGACGGTCTTGCGCTTGGCGTGTTCGGTGTAGGTGACGGCATCACGGATGACCGACTCGAGGAAGGACTTCAGAACACCACGGGTCTCCTCGTAGATCATGGCGGAGATACGCTTGACACCACCACGGCGGGCGAGACGGCGGATGGCGGGCTTGGTGATACCCTGGATGTTGTCACGCAAAATCTTACGGTGACGCTTGGCACCACCCTTGCCGAGACCCTTTCCTCCTTTGCCACCTGTTGATTGAAGAGCGGTTAGTATTTGGTAGCAAAGATAAGAGAGCTTGAGCTTGAGATAGTGTGGCGAAGTGAGGGACGGAGCGTCAGGCAGGGCTGCGATCACGTGCGGTCGGAGCAGGCTGCTGCGAAGCAGCCTCATCCAGCCACAGCAGACGGGCAAACCACGTATCACAATTCGCGTAACAGCAGCACGACAAACAGAAAGGAAAAGAAAATAATAGAAGATTACTTACGTCCAGTCATCTTGGCAAAATGTGCTTAAAAATCGAGATGGATGAGCGAAGAAAAATGATAAAACGCGGGGTGCAAGATAGATGGATGGTCGACGTGACGCGTAGCGGGCCAGAGAAAATCAGAGGTTGTAAGAGAGGGGGGAAAGGAGAAGAGAAACGGTTTAAATAGGTTTGCGGAGTGGGCGGCAAGCGAGAGCGTGATTTTGAGTGACTAAGCGTCAAAGGGTGATCTGGGAAGGATCAAAATGGAATGGAAACGGCTGATTGGTGGGTTGCGGCTGAAAAAAAGGGCGTTATGAACGGCCACTTTGGAGACGGGTGAAAGGGCACTGGGCACTGCAGCTGGGAAAGGTACAGTAAGGTAGGTAAGGTATGGCTGCCAACGCGTCCGCCTGGAGCCGCCTTCCCGCTGCGGGTACGCCGGTCACGTGCCCCACTGCCCCTCTTCCCCAATTCGAGGCCTGGACCACGCACCCATGAACTTCAAAGTTGCTTGTAATACTTGGAAAGCAAGCTTGTAAAGAGTGAAGAGAGGAAAGAAGAACTCCCAGATCTAGCACCATCCTATTTTCCATTGACAACTGGCCTAGCACTGGCTACGACATGCAAAACTATTATCCTACTTCTACATCTACATCTACATCTACGTCTACTCGCAACCTTCATGTGCAAAGTGAAGATGTTCTGTGATTCACCCAGTCGGGCTTCAGACTGCATCCGGACATCCCAAAAACTCCTCTCGTCAAATGACACATTAGATAACGACAAGCCATCTTTGCCGGCCCCACCCACAATAGAACATGTACGAACGCTGGCAGAGGCAGGAGGAACAAAATGCTGAGCACGAAGAAGCAGATAAGGCCGATGCAGATCGACTTTTTAAAACAAACGCCTTGTGAATCTCACAGACATACAAGTAATCAACAAACAACAAGTGATCTGAACAGGATTTGGACAGTCGAGGAGAAACGATAAAAGCCATCAGGTCATAATCGTCATCGTAGTGAGCCACTACTTGGTTAAATGTAAATTAATAAACAGGATAACTTGTCCGGCATCATCCCGGATTCTCGCGGTTTATTACACATCGCAAAGAATCCGGAGCCTGACGCTCCAGACCACGTATCCGAGAAATATACCGAGAGCCAAAGGGCGGCTGAACCCTGACTGCTCGCGCTGAAATTTTGCCAAACAGTTTTGCAAATGTGTCTGTGGCACGCGCATCTGATTGCGGAAAAGTAGAATGACGCCGTCGAGATAATCGGATCGGAGGTGGAAGAAGTCGCATGTAACAAGGCGATGCCTGCCCATCCATACAAGCATCGTATCGTCCGGTTACAAAGTCTGAGATATGTATCGACATTCAATGGAGGAAGAGGACGGTTTCGGGAGGATGGAAGTTCTTGGTTCATCCTTGGATAATTGCTGGGGTGTTGGTTTCTTTGAGGAAATTGTTCTGAATGTAGGGGAATCCGATGTGACTAGGGGAGGAAGTTCGTGAATCGGCACCATATGCCGCCTCGATGTGGGGTGACGAGCATGGAGAACCTGCGCTGGAACTGCTGCTGGAGCTTGTTCGGCTTGCAAAGTCCTTGACGGCCGTGGACTCGTTCCCGTCCGTCGAGAAGTTAGGCGAGCCGAAGAAACAATACTTATCCACCAGCTCCTTATATACGGAGGACTCGCGATGCGGTTTGCTCGATACTAGGGTGGAGGGTTTGTGACTGGACACAGAACTTGTTTGATGGCCATTGCCGTTTGCATGGCTGGAGATGTTATCACGAGAACTCATCCGCTTCTCTGAAGTGTGCTGATGATGACCATGCGGCGAGGGGTTGGATTTGGCGCGGGCAGCCAAGGTTGTTCGGTCATGCGTCGGTTTGGTCTTCATAGCCGCCGTCAATGATGCCTCAAAGTCATAGCGGTTGCCAAAAACCTGATGATTCTGCTTATCACGACGAATGGGAGCAGCAACCTCGACATCATGCGGCTCATCATCACACAATTGAGTTTCCTTGGCGGGCTTGGCTGAGTTGCCGAAAGATATATACTTATCCATCTCGGAAAAGTTGTCAAACGACGGAGGCATCGAATTGGGACGAGTGGTGGACACCACAAAGCTCCTGCTGCGAGGCAACGCGGTGCGAGGCTTCGTTGGCTGGGGGTTCGTCTGCCCGACCTTTGGTTTGGTGATCTTCATGAAATTGACTTGAAAGTTCTTGTGGTGGTTGTTGTCCCAATACTCTTGGCCTTCGACATTGTAGCGTATGCACACAAACATCGTCTTCTTTTCAAGGTTTGTCTGATCATTCAGCTTGATATTAAATGAGAACCTGTCATAAGCATCGTGGGCATGCTCCCGTCGGGATTGGTTGTTGTACTCTGCGGTTACTTCTGATACCGTTTTCCAATGATCCAGGGTGAAACGAGCCGCAACATGTTTGTGAAAGGCCAAGTTAGCAACAGCCACAACACCGATCAGGGTATGCTTGTCAGGAGAGAGATATAGACGTTCCAGGCGGACACGCTGATGGGCGCGGGAGGAGACATCAGTAGGGAAGTTGTCGAGCGTGATCTCCCATTCCGAAGTGCTGTCATGAGGTGTGTGACGGAAAGGAAACTCCCCAGCAGCATCATAGTCGTCGACAGGAGATGTGTCAGCACTGACAGCTTGGGGTTTGTCCAGCTGCAGAAAGTGCCGGATGTGTTCCAATTGAGCATCGAAGTGCACAGCCTTGGAAAATGTCGGCGTTCCTGGCATACTAGACGGACGCCGTCGAGCCGAAGCTGGACGAAGAGCGGGCCGAACGAGCTCTCCTGACTTCTTGCGTACCATTGGGTGCTTCACACGAGGTTCGTCATCCCGATCACTTTCTTCCGGGGAGGTAGTCAAGACTTCATCTTGCTTGTGGTCAACTAAAGACTCGGTCGCCGAACGTGAATGAGAGATCTTGCGAGCTTCTCGAGAAAGAGGCGGCCGCATATGTTTCACGGAGTCGGCAGTAGAAGCAGCCATGCTTGAAGACGACGTATCTTCATCAACCGGTCTCTCTGGTGAGGACATCCTTCTTTGCTCAATCGACCTCACGGCTGCCTCTAATTTCTCCAGTTGCAGCTCGCCCTGCGGTCGATATGATGTCTCTTCATCACTGGAGTTAGGAGCAGAATCAGGAGGAGAAATCAGGGCCCCTGGAGGAATGACCGCGTCACTCAGGGGAGGAGGAGACTTTCGAATACTCGACTGGGAGTAGCTGACATGGTCTGGCTTTGACGAGTGATCTGGCTCAGGGAAGACAAAGGCTTTGCTATTGGAAGGGCTCCTCCGATGCCTCCGTACATAAGACGTCGAGGAGTAGGAGCGAGGTAGGTGTGGACGGGGAGGGTGTGAGGAGACCACGGTGGGCGAGTTGGGACAGGAATTGGAGGTGAGTGGAGAGTGTTCAATGTGCTGCGCGGAAGGCGACGTCTTCAACGGCGCAGTGTAGGGCATCCGGCCGACCTTGTGTGATGCAACACAGAGAGGGGGGGGGGGGGTTGATAGTGAATTGGTGAGAATCCTCCAGAAGCGAGGTGAGTTGCGAGAGAAAGAACGCCTGTCTTTGATCAAGAGACTAGAGGTCCGGGGATATGGCGTCTTTGAAAGTGGTCTTATCTTCCAGTCAGTTCCGAGCATCCAAGTTGGAAACGCAGCGTGAGACAGTGGAGCAGGAGGGACAGAAGCTTCGACCCGCGTCAGGACGAGGGAAATAAGTGGGAAGGAAAGATAGTTGAGTGAGTTGATGACAGAGCTGGGCGTGCAGCGAAAAGTGGAGGAAGAGTGGTGTGACTGGCGACGTTCCAGTGGGTGCCGATAAGTAGAAGGAGCGTTGGAGGCAAAGGCTTGGTGCGGAGGGCAGATGCAGCAAACAAGGTGTTACGACACATAACAGGATCCCAGGCAGTGGTACGAATTGAGAGCGAAGCGATTGCGACCAAACAAATCACCGGGGATACATCTTGAAATCTCTAATTGCGCGAGAGAGGGGGGAGAGAGGAAAGAGGTTGCCATTGGAAGTGAGAGGCGACGCAGGCAGGAGGCGGAGGAGGCTGGAGATTCGGTTCTGTCAAGCAAGTACTTACCTTGGAGATGCGACATCAGTTTGATTGCGACATTGAAGAGATTGACGTTGAATGGAAACAGGACAGCAACCGCCAGGGATATGATTGATCGGAAGTAAAAACGTGGAATGGAAGAAGAGGAGGAGGATGTTAGAAGAAAAGAAGAAAAGAAGCAGAATAATAAGAAGAACGGAATTCGGGTTTGGTTGGTTGGGTGGGTGGTTGAAGGCGAACCGGGATTGAAGTAGATACAAAGAAGTAAATCGGGATGGAGGGGAGGAAGAGAGGGGGAGGGAGAACGGAGGACCAGGATTCGAAGGCGGGCTTGTCGGAGAAGGATGGGGAAGGAAATGGGAAAATGAAGTGAGTATATGAAAGATGACAGGCCCAGGGCGGAGTGGGAAATGGAGTGAGCCGCAGTTGACGGTCGGTATAGAGAGAAGATAGTAGAAGAAGATTAAGAATAATAAGAAGATTCAGACTCAGAGAGGAAGAGAAGAGCGTTGAAAAAAAATAAAACAAAAAAGAGGATTTAATTACATGTCTGAAAATAAATTAAAATATCCGGAGAGTCAAAAATAAGGGAATTAAAAATAAAAAATGAATATTTAATATTTAGAGAGAAAAATAAATGTCCCACCCACCCCAGCAAAAGAGGTTCCTAATCAGAAAAGCTCGACATAATTCAGGAATGATATTGATAAGGGAGGAGGAGAGGAGCTCGGACGTTGTTGCAACTTGCAGCAGAGCAGGCAGGCAAGCAGAAAAAGAAGTCGAAGACGAAGAACGAAGCCGCCGCCCCCCAGGCAAGGAAATGGAAAATTCGGGACTAGGTACGGAGTACCTAGTACGGTCTCGTTCGTCTCGTTCTGCAATGGATGTCTCTCTTTCGCTCGTTCATTCACCCATCGCCCACTGCCCCTCCCTGCAGCCAGGGAGGGGCAAAAAACTAAAGCGGGCAGTAGATGAAGCGGGTCCGTTCTTTCAGGACTGCATCGACTGCATCGAGTAGTTGCTTCGTAGATTTCCTTCTTCCATCGCTCCAGATTCAATTTTGACTTCAAGATCTCCGAAAGCAACAGGTGTCTAGCCCCTCATCTCTTCCTCCTGGTGTGTCTGTCTTTCTGTTCTTACCCCTCCTGGAGCAAACTGTAATATGGACTGACTACTTGAATTGGTTGATCTATGAAGATGAAGGCGAAAACGGGTGGTGACATGACAGGGGCAGAAAGCGATAACAGAGTGGGATCGAAGCTACAAGTCGGTACCTTGGACTACCAAGTTGCCGCCGTACCCGGAGCGGGAGCGAGAAGATGAGAGGATGATGATGATGAAGGTGGCCGTGGTATTAGTGGTAAATACGAGTGCTGGGATGCTACTAACCAACTTAAAATAGGCGATCGAACGGTCTGGGACTGGGGACGATCCCCAACTGTCCAGTCAATGCGTTCCGGCCTGGTGGATCCCATGGATATCGGTACGTCCACTGTCGTATGTCCGTACGCATAGAAGGAAGGGAGGGAGGGAGGGAGGGAGAGAGTAGGTAGTGTAGTGAAGGGATCAAAAAAAATTAGAAAGAAAAAAAAAAAAGGAAAAACAAAAAGAACAAAAAAAACTTGGAAAATGCAAAAAAGAGTAAGATTGATTGATTGTATGATGGCAGTAGGATTGTAAGACGGTCGGTCGGTCGGTCGGTCGGTCTCTAACAAACTACGAGTAGTTCTCAGTACTACAACACTCTCATTCAATCACTCACAAACTCCCTCTCCCTCTCTACGGGTATACCTTGGCCTGCCTTGTCCTGCCCGGGTTCCTTCGCCTCCCGATCGCATTCCCTATCCCTTCGGTACCCGGATGGCACCATGACAATCAGGGATTATCAATAATGATCTCCTTCAATCCTCGTTCGGTTCGAACATCTTGAACACCCCAAACACCCCCCTCCCCTCCTTATCCCCGTCATTCCCTCCCCATTCTGAGATAGGATTTCCCTGGTTCCTTACGTTTGCGCCATCGGGAACCCTAATCGCACATCATCATCATCACCACAACTATGGTTAGTTATCATGACTATCACTGGTATCAAAGCACTTCACCACATGTGGCTGGAGTGGGGGACAGGTGATCTTCAAGGCTGCATGGCCGGAGTATTCTAGTTAGTCTCTTTTAGTCTCTCATATCTAGGTTGTTGTTCATTGGAGGTATGTGTGTAACGATGTAGGTAGGTCCTACTCTAGTCCGGTCGGAGAAGGTATGATGTACGTGCTAGTCCAGAAGAATGTCGAATTTCAAGGCATGGCTGCATCGCTTCCGAGGGCTTCCATGATGTCGGTCACCATACCGAAACGGTCCTTTTTTTATCGGTCTCAGATTACGACCCCAACCTAGAATGATGACGATGATGATGAGTACGATTTCAATGGTAATGATGATGATGGTGATGATGATGATGATAAAAGACGAAGAACCTCTTCTTGACCATTCGGAAATGGTGATAAATTCACACCAGTCCCCAGTCCCATGGAATCGGTTATCTCGATCGATAAGAGAACTCGGGGTGTCGTGTCTGATCGACCTATGCAAGGACTCACGTTCTCCCACCCGACCGTGTCTCGAGAGAGTCTGAGAGCCAGCCAGCCGAGCGACCAAGACTGTTACTGCTGCTGCCGGTGGTGTCGCTAACTCAAAAGACCCTCCCGATCAATCCATGTCATGGTACAGCCCGCCTTGACCCGATAAATTGTGCGCAGCCGTAGGCAGCACGTCGTAGTGCAGTACATAGTTACATAGTGTTAGAGAAGAGAGAAGGTTAAGGGCTATTTACGTATCAGTAACCATGGTTGAGTCTCCACCCCCAGTGTTCTTCCTCCATTCCCCTCCTTCCTCCACCCCTCCTCCGGGCCTTTTTTTTTTCTCTTTCTTCTCGGTCTTCTCTTATGCCCACCTAACTTACATGTTCAGGGGCTTCCAGGCTCTTGGTTAGCGCCGGTCTAAAAGTCGCCACCGCCCAACCAGCGGTTCCGGAAGTGTCTGTCGAAGGTCTAGAGGGCAAAAAATGTTGGGGAGCGTTAGAAATGCTGCCCACACTAAAATTCTGTGTTCGATGTATATTAGACTCCTCCCATCACTGGTGTCGACCACCTGCCAATCACGCTCAGTATCTTACAGCTTCATCTGGCCGGACAGCTTCCCTCAGTATCATTGATTGATGAAGCGCTTTGCTAAAAGTTCCCACTTCCATGTATATTCGGCCCTGCCTCCTGGCTTGTCGGGTTCCCAGCCTTGGAACAGTGACCCCAGCTTCCGGCCGGTGGTCCCCGTATGGCGTAAGTACCGATGGTCGAGTGGCCCCTCCGTCAATTGGAATGAAGTGTCTTCATTTTTTATTTCCACAAGGAGGGGTGTGTGGGAAACTGATCAGCGTGGGATTTTACAATTTGGGATACTGAAGCGAAAACTTCTACAGACCTAGATGCAGATGTGTGATGGACGAGAAAAGCAAGCAAAGTTTACAGGCGTGGGAGATCCACCAAGATACAGCTGCTGGAGCTGCACGTCTAGAGTAGCAGAGGCACGCACAGAACTTAGCTAGATCACAATACAGAGAGTATATATGATATATCCCCTATTCGGGTGTGGTTTTGCTTATTCTTCTGGTCTCGAAGAGTCGGAGACATGTATGAGAGAGTGAGTAACTTATCTTCTCCTCGGACTTCGGAGCCTAGATGACTTTTCTACTCAAGTACATTTCAAGTGGGGTGCCCACTGAGGGGGGTTACCCACCCGTTAAGCTGGAGTGGTTAAATTTGATTGATGTGCTAAGCACTAGCGTCGTTCGGGCCAACGACTGATTTTCCAAGGAAATTCCCGGACTATGACATCAGTACCCTGCACCTGCTGGAGCACTGTTTGCCGGGTCGAAGGTCGAGACGCATTCTTGGTGGTGTCAGGTCTCCAGTCGTCACGTTCAAAAATTTTCTGGAGTCTGCACAGACCATGAGGGGAGTTGCGAATTCCACTGTCCTCTGTGCTGCCTTGGTCTGGCCTACCAGATTGGCCGACTGCTCTGCAACCGAGAGCCGAGACACAAACAGAGCATGCGTGGAGCCTGGAGCCTGGAGCCTGGAGATGAACGCTTGCTTCCGTTGTCGGGCGATGACCCTTTTAAAAGTCTCGAAGGCCCTCTCCATGACATATTTCTTGGCACTAGAGGCTCATCATCGATATGAATGATATGACTGATAACCAGTCATGATAACCACGATCGGGCTGTGATGCTATTCCATCATTGCGGGATCGGACTACGCACAGGACCACCACTTTCGCCACCCAATTGAACAATCTGACACCTTAAATCAAAGACTTCATCTTCGCTCTAACTACACGGTATTGTACATATTCTTATCAACCCATCCGAGGAGTTTGTAGCAATGGTGCGACGTGCCGCATGTAAATTTTGCTCATTGATCAATAAGACTCGAGAAAAATAAGGTATCTCGAATATCATGCAATTCCTGTTTCCAAGTAGGGTTTTGTGTGTAACTGGTTGTAATGTCCAGACCTCTTTTTTCATTAATTAACCTTCTCGCTAAAATCGGAAGCTGAGGTGAAGGGCTTCCGCCCCCATCAGGATAGGCCGGGGATCTGGCTCAGTCTCCCCAAAATAGGTAGGTATATCGTTCACCTCTGGCACAGTGGACTACACCTCTCCACCACCACCACCACCATTGACTGCACCAACCACCACGGCCACTTTTCCAAAACACGGATAACCCAGAGCGAGATCGTTCGACTGTACCTGTCGCTCTACCTTCATTTTCTCGTTCTGAAGGGGGTCTCCGTCTCGGGCGGGCGCTTGTCTCACCCACCCCCATGCCCCATGCCGGTCTTATCTTGTCTCGACTCACCGCACGACAGGGCGCCTCCGGCCCCCCGGTCGGTCTCCTCCTCTATTGCGCGACTCCGCAACTCAATTCGTTCCTACTCAGGACATCATGTCTAAATTGCCACAAGCCACGGCGGAGACTCAGCATCTCTCTCATCCATTGACGGGACAGCAATCTCATCTGGGCTGATTGACAGGCGGACTAACCAAGCCGACTGGACTGTACATAGCGACCAGACCGACCAGACCGTTCCTGCTGCATGGGGGGGGCGACATGAGAACGAGATATCTACTGTTTCTAATGCAACTCTGGTCTCTTGGCACTTCCCGAAGCGCGATCGACCTTCCCGCAAGGACCTCTCCGAGCTTATGAGGTTGGTTTAGAGACACCTAATTTGATTGCGCCTTGCACATTCCTGCAGATCCAGAAGCATACTAATTTTCTAGCATTCAAGCCATCCGCTGCGTCGCTGCTCAATCTAGCCCCAATACTCACACCGCGCTGACCGTCTGTCTCACGCAGGACTGAGAGAGAAACAAAATCGAATCCCTGTTCCGCCCATAAGGTGGCCGAAAGGGTATGGAAAGGGGGCGCCATCCCGACTTTTCTGGAGCGCGGAGGGAAGCAGATCAATCTGCAGATAGAGGATGTAACTGTTATCGTGTTTTTCCCCGAGCACAACATACAATGCCTTTCTTACCGGAGCCTTCTGGTGGGTTCCCACTGCAATTGACGTGCATCACACTAAATTCCCACTCAGACGCCGTCCGAGACGCGAAACCCCCAAGCCCCCTGAAACTAGCAGAGTTTGAGCACTGACATTGATTATAGACCCTAGCTTTCCCCTCTTTCTTAACCTTCGTCGTGCTAAAAGTCTGCTAGTACTGCTAGTACTGCTAGTACTGTGGCAGCTCTGCTACAGTTGGCACTACGGCGGGTGGTCGAGCGCCCTGGCGGAAAGGCGGCGCCGAGTAGCACCACTGTAATTCGTTGATCGGCCCCTACCGCCACGTTCGAGCCCTGGCGTCTTTTAGTCTTTAGTCTCCGTCTTCCTTCTCCTCTTTTCTCCTCCTGCTCCCAGCCCTGTCAAAGTACGGGCGTCTCCAAAATCAACGATTTTAACTTTTTTGCGTCAAAGCTTACGAAACTCTCCGCACTAGGCGGTCAACAAAGTCTGTCAACTTCCTCTGCTCGTATCTAGAGCTTGTCCCGCGAGATCAGATTGGCTACCCGCGGCCAGGGTATAGCATGACAGAAGTGGAATACAGCCCATTGCGTCCAGCACAGGATATCTTATCTTCCTTGTCAGCGGAATGTTGGTGGAGGACTAGCAGCAGCAGCAGCAGCAGCAGCAGCAGCGGCACGCGATACAGCTTCAGTTTGATCCGATAACCGACGTGGTCTCGACCTCCCCGTTGCGTCGCAAGCTCCAGTGCTTTGCATGCAAGCTAGGAATTTGTGGAGGTACTGTGCCGCACGACTGTCTTCCGAGCAGCGTATGAAGCTGGGGACCCCATGGGGGATCTGTCTTCGTGTTCTGTTGAGCTGCGCTGCCCTCGTTGAATGAATCCCTTGAGGCAATCAGGGTGACCGATTGGTTGTTCTCATCATTCTCTCGCCGAACTGACGCAGTGACGGCTATGCTGTGTATCGTGATGCAGGAACTATTGCGTGCTGTTGGTTCTGACCGGCTATTGAGCTTCACGAGCCTTGCGATGAACTTTCGGACTCGGCCGTGATTGTTTGCTCCTAGAGATAGGCGGGGTTCCTCAGGCGATCTTCATTACCCGACAACCGCAGCTCTCGCTGAATGAGCAGCTTTGGCCGGACGCGAGTAATGGGTTGCATGGTAGAGCGGAGTTTTGAATTTGTGTAGTCGTGGACCACATGATTGTTGATCACTGGGGTACAGGAAGGAGTCCGTGTCCGTAGGATCAATTGCGCGGTGACAGACATCGTTCGTCGGGCTACAAACCCAGGAACTATAGACCTGCGGGGGTTGTACGGGACATCTCGGAATGTTAGCGAGGATGGACAGGCCCGTGCGTGGTAGTTGACCCCGGATGCGTGGTAATTACCCCATATCACTCTATCTCAATAATGCCCAAGGCTGACAACTGCCGCCATAACCCACTGACACCAGAACGCTTATCAGCTCGATCTGAGCATGGACCAGAGTTCTGTCCCCGTGATCTGCGTTCCAAGGAGTTCCGGTCAGAGTCACACAGGTGGTTAACGCGTCTACCATATTGATGTTTGCGGAGAATGATCTTCTGGGCGAAGTTTGTTTGCTCTGTTGTAAGATAACGCAATCATCAACATGATATGGCCGATGAGTTCTGATCTCGAGGGCAGCTGAACCCACGCATGCAAGATAAGGGCGGGCAGTAGACCCTCATTTGGAAGTTCACCGTGGGTTTGATGCAGGCAATGGATACCTCGGGCATTATTCTCGAAAGCTTGTAAATCACTCTATCCGTTGATCTTTGATCATGGTGGCACAGCGTGCTACCGTTATCATACTGAGATCCTTGCTACTTCGATCAGTTATCCGCGATGGCCACGGAAGAAATTCTGCGGTGCCAGTTTCCGTCGAGGAAGGAGTCGTGAAGATGGAGCTGACCTTCTTTCGCATTTCGTTCTTCCTTTCTACGAATGGTTAGATGCCCGATCTTGGCCTAATGATTCAACTTTGGTAGCCCTTCTGGTAGTTAGACTCTCGCTTTGGATTAAGAGAGAGTTTGCAAGCCTACTAGGCAGTCGTTGCCTCAGGCCACTCGCTCTTAGCCTGTGGTCACTGCAAGAGATAGCAGGCTTCAACTATGTCTCCAGTGCAGAGCTTTGATTGTGTCCTGTAAAGCTCCGTGCATACAATCTGGGGTTGAAGTCCATCTTTACTTAGTCTACGTCTGCCATGCAGTAGATACTGCGGAGAAGATCTCCGCAGCTTCATTGTGTGCGTCAATGTGATATGTCTGTAGAAACAATGTACTATAGAAAGTGTACTGTAACTTACTGTACTGTTCTGTTGCCGGGCCAGCAGCTTGGTTGCAGTATGGTACAGTATGACATCATTATCTTATCTCTCCACCCATTCTGCCGCCTTCCACCGCCGATACCCACAGCAGTGGGCTTGTCACGTGGCACTGTCGTCATTTTCCAATTGTCTGCACCGAAAGTGCATGAACTTCCGCTTTCCTCATTCTTCATTCTCCACATTCCCAGACCAAGTTGTGGTTGACCCCTTGGATCTGATCACTCGCTTAACAGCCCACCCCCACACCCACAGGTGAGGAGGGAACGAGACCGGATAGAGGGGGATCCGCGGAGAAGACAGAAAGATGCAGTAGACTGAAGCCTCTCCGGACAGAGAGGCTGTCACAAACACGGATCAGTCGGAAGGGCAGATCGATGTTTGAGAAACGACTGTTTACGCTCAGCAGCAATGCAATCTAACGCACGTTATACACTTACTAACCACATTAGCCAGCAACAAATAACCCCGGTGTTGACCATCAGCACAGCAACTGACGATACAACAAGGGATGGGCGTGCATATCCGACCAACCGCAATCTGCAAACACACCGCGCCAGTACACATGACAGCTATACCCTCATGCAACAGACATCCAAGCTGTCCGTCCTGTCCTGTCCACCCCGCTCCAAAACCTTCAATCTCATTGATCTCGGGCATTCAGACTCTCAACCTCGACCCGGAGGAGAGTGTCCCATTAGCGCGGGCTTCATCCTTCCGCCACGCAAGCCTGGACGGTAATGCCACTGGACCGGGGGTCCCGTCGAGCACAGACACCACTTCTTGACTAGCAGGGAAGAGAGAAACGCCTAGGTTAGCAACGTGACAAACATGCCATACACATTGTCTGAGCGCGCAAAACCCCTCCTCCCCCTGCTGTGTGTGAGTTTCAGTCCGACTTATCGCCAGCCGACCGTGTTTCCCCTCTTTCTTTTCTTCCTCAATGGGAAACGTTGAGCGTCGCGGTCCGCGAATGTGGGGTGTGCAGCTATAGCAGCCCTCCGTTAAGATGGCCGTACAGGATGGCTTCGATCCGTCCCCTCCGCACTGCAATATCACGACATACAGCTCTTCCCTCTCTCTCGCACTTTGACTGGGTCCGAACCGCCCTATCCTCGAGCTAGTCATTTGACAAGAGCACAGCCTTTGCGGGGTACAGACACCCCGGAGCACATCATATACGCAACAGTGTGGCCCCTGGTCTGCCAACTCATGCTCTCTGCCTGCGTCTAGTCGCTTACCCTCAGTCGCGACAACGCCATTACGGGAGTCTATACCATACTATGGCCAATTATACAAGTATCCACAGGTATATGGGCACCCTTGGCGCTTCTTCACCCTGTCATGGCTTAACAGCCACCATGCTATTGTCAACATGACCATCGGAATTTCTCATTTGAACAAGCAGGCAAGTCGCCTGTCACAAAGATCATTCAGCACTCGTTCTTTTCTTCCAGAACGGCGCAGGAGGTGATCTCCGTCTCATGGGGTACGCCATTCAATCCCAGTGTGCACGCTACATCAGGCTACCAAGCCAGACAACACATTGAACTTCAAACCACGGACGCAGCAAAGGTGCAGCAAACCTTCTTCCTAGGCCTCTTGGCAGTCTCTGGCCAATGCTTACAAACCTTCAACCAACCAACCAACCCGACCCGTAAGCACATATCGGTATAGACGCCTCCACCGTGACTTTCCCAACCTGCCGTCTGGGTCCATCCCGAAGTCCACTTCCCAAACGTTGTATGTTTCTCCTTGCCACAGCCACCTCTCCTTCCCCGCCTCGTGAAGTAGTCCTATTCAGATAGAGCATCAGCTCGTGCAGGGGCTCGCCACTGATATGAGACAATACAAACGCCCTACGTTTACGACAGTACAACGCCTCCACAATGTGAATGTATCCCTACCCGCTGATCGAGTGGTGGCGATGGACCACGGGCGACCCTTCCAAACGCCGCCCCTTGATGCGCCTACCCGCCGTCCAGATGTCAATAGAACCAGTAGAACCCCCTCCGAGATGGACAATCCCGACAATCCTTGAGCAAGCCAGACCGCTCTGTAGAACAAGAGAGGTAAATCATTTTTGAGCGGCAAAAGGAGTACATGTTGTACCATCTAGAATTAGAAGAAGAGATCCTCGAGTACATCCATATACATCGATGCCCTAGAAGACAGACAGACCAAAGAGGCGAATCCCATCACTTTTTTTAAAATAGATTCACCCCTGTAAGCCACTCAGTACAGTAACCCTCGCCGCCTCCGCCTCTACCTTCCATTATATTCTTTCAAACTAGCCAGTTACTCTAGCCTAGTAGTATACCAAACCCAACCAGCCTGAGGCAAAAACAATCCCTTCGCCCCTCTGCCTCTACTGCACACCCACACCCACACAATCTCCTAAATCAGTCATGACACTCACCTCTCCTGATATCACCCTACACAGCTTTGTTTACATTCTTCAGCTAGATAGACATCATACTTGGAGCTGTTGATATCATCCTCTGCACCATCGATATCATTCCCCCCCTCCCCCTCTCCCTCGCCCCAGAAAACAAAGTTATGCTGTGGCGCTCACCTCGCCTCGCCTCGCCTCGCTTCGTTTCGTTTCGAACCTTCCAGATATTCCGTTCTTCTCAGTGTGTGTGTGTGTGTGGGTGTGGGTGCACAGTAAAATGTCTTCACATCCTGCGAGATGATGCAAGTCCCGTGGCGCTGGCTGCGGTCTGGACGCGCGGGATATGCAGTGGGCAGAGGGCGAGAATCCAAAAGCATATGTCCTGTGAGTCGTGATAGTACAGTGGGACTGGGACCGGGACTGGGACTGGGACTGGACACTAGGTAAGGTTCGTAGAGCAGCGTACAGTAGTGCTCACTTGGGCTTGGGGTTCCCCTTCCCCTTCCCCTTCCGGGCGGGTTGGTTCTGTCGCTGTTCGCAAGATGCTAGGGTGCGAGACATCGACATCGACATCGACATCGACACAGAGAAGAGAGATTGAAGCAGAAGTGAAAAGCAAGTGCCGCTCAGCTGTTGGGGCGGTCTGCCCTGCAGTAAGTTAACTTATTGGACTTTGTTTCTTCTTGGGGGGAAGGGGGGGAGGGGCGAGGGGCGAGGAGGAGCGGGGGATGAAAAGTTAGACACATGCACCATGACCACCACCACCACCACCACCAACCGTCACTGTCACTTACTGTCTTCGGGTCCGGTCTCGTTGGGAGTGCGATTTTTTG